>NC_067237.1:23624257-23861757 GCF_019924925.1 Ctenopharyngodon idella | reverse complement strand
CAATATTTATTCACAATTAACACATTTTTTTAGGGATATTAGAGAGTTTTTAATGTATTGTTTGATATTCGGTATTTAATTGTGCAAGCTCATTTCCTCTATTTTTATTTTTAGATTACCTTTGCCGTCATCTAATGCTCACTTAAAGTTAATCTTTAAAAACACTGTTAAATGTAATCGTTACCAAATCTCAAAATTATCCATGTTTTATACTGTACATTATTTATTTTAACAAAATAGTATAGAATTTTAATATCACCATTTATCAGTAATCTTTAAAAATAATCATCCCTGCTAATTTTGCCAGAAAATTTGTATATACCAGTCTGTCACTAACTAGTTTGCATTAGTGGAAGTATTCACTAATTTATGTCTTTGGAAGTTGGTGATTGGTGGATAGTGGACCGTTTTTCAATCACATGACACGCCCGTTATATCTCACATTCTCCCTCATCTCACACTTCCTATGGCTGAAGCCCCCCCGCCGCGTCGCAGTTCACAACAGCAGCGCTTTTCGCACACAGTGCGCCAGGGGATGAAGACAAGATACACAGAAATAAATATGCTCAGCTAATGAGGGAGAGCAGGAAGAGGCTTTTAATAGAATGCTGCTTTTAAAACTCCTTCTAATGACTTTTTTTTCCTTCTTCTCCCAATCGCCCTCTTCTTTTGTTTCTTTCCATGCGGGGTTGTGTTTGGCTATGCGGATCCTGGTGTGAGGTCTTAATATCCTCTTGGGTTTTATGTTTAATTCTTGTTTTTTAGGAGGGTTGGAGAGTTTGAGTCACTCAGGACTGGAAGTGTGTACTGAGGGCCATCTGTAGTCCAGTGGTCCGCAGCTGTACGGCCCATCCCTGTAGATGAGCGCTAGCCACACCTTAATGTGTTTGGGTTTTTATAACAGTGATAATTTATATTCTGTAGCATCTGCAATCACTTTTATATATCTGCTCATTCAGTTATATTTCTGACCATTGACTTCACAGTGGGTCTGGAGTTGTAGCTCTTTCTCTCTCTGTGTGTGTGAGACAGAGAGCAAGTTAGTATGTCTTACTTGGCTCGAGCCCAGTGCAGTGCAGTAGTGTGTAGGAGGCAGAGGTCTGCCAGTGCCGCCGGCAGCTTTGTTTTTAGACAGGGATCGGGGCTCAACTGTGTGTGGTGCTGTTGTGCTGAAGCCTGGGGCTGAAAGGAGCTGTCTCTGTGTGTGTGTGTTTGAGAAGACGTAGGGCATTTGTCTACCGTAACCCTCTTCCTCCTCCGCACTCCCGCGCTCTTTCTCTCTGCCTGACTACACTCCAATATCCTTCCTCTAATGAAGCGGGAAATGGGGGATGAGTGGCGCTCTGATTGGGAGTAATTTAGCGTTTTTCGCTCCTCCGTTGGGAAGACGTGTCTTCAGGAATGTGACGTCCCTCATCTGGTCCAGCAGTCTTAAGTGTTCACCGTGGTGCGACTGAGATTTAGGTGATGCTTCGCTTTCAGTACTAGGAATTCTGGTATTGCACCTAGATAGGGTGTTCTGGATGGTTGCTGGGGTGTTGATGGGGTAGTGCGTAGCCACAAGTTAAAAGAGCTCACCTTGATGTCTCTGATATTCCGGTCTCTAGGTATAACATGGGTACCTTCTTCAAAATAGATTCATGGGGGGTTTTCCCCCAAAAAGTCAGATCTTTTCATAAAAGTAATAAATAATTTTAAAGTAGTAAATAAGTGAGTATAATAAAGTTAATAATATTAATAAGGTAACACTTTACAATAAGGTCTCATTTGTTAACATTAATAAATGCTAACATGACAACTAACATGAACTAACAATGAACAAACTATTTTTACAGCATTTATTAACCTTTATTAAAGGGTTAGTTCACCCAAAAATGAAATTTGTCATTATTCACCCTCATGTCATTCCAAACTCGTAAGACCTTTCATCTTCAGAACCCAAATTAAGATATTTTTGATAAAACCCGAGAGGTTTTTAATCTCCCATAGAAAGCAATGAAATTACCACGTTCAAGGACCAGAAAAGTAGTAAAGACGTCGGTAAAATAGTCAGCGTGACTACAGTGGTTCAACCTTAATGAGAATACGACGAGAATACTTTTTGTGCGCAAAAACAAAACAAAAATAACTTAATTGTTGATAAAATAATCAACTATTTCCTCTCTACCCTGTCATTCTCCTACACTGTTTATGTTGAAGAGACAGTGCAGAGCTTCCGTGTTCTACGTCAGCACGCCGACTCATGTGTCAGCATCACACGTATGCGTCGTGGTGCTCACGTGAACAACGTCGGCCAATACTGAGCAGGCGTTCTGACGTAAACACGGAAGTGCTGTGCTGTGTCAACTGCGTAGGAGACTGACAGGGTAGAGAAGAAATTGTTGAATAAAGTTGTTTTGTTTTATTTTTGCGCACAAAAAGTATTCTCGTCGCTTCATAACATTAAGGTTGAACCACTGTAGTCACATTGACTATTTTAACGATGTCTTTACTACTTCTCTGGACCTTGAATGTGGTAATTTCGTTGCTTTCTATGGGAGAAAAAACCTCTTGGATTTCATCAAAAATATCTTAATTTGTGTTCCAAAGATGAATGAAGGTCTTGTGGGTTTGGAACGACATGAGGGTGAGTAATTAATGACAGAAATTTCATTTTTGGGTGAACTAACGCTATAATGTTAGTTAATAAAACTATTCATGTTCAGAGTGCATTAACTAATGTAAACAGATACAACTTTTGGTCTTAAAAATGTATTAGTAAATGTTGAGATTAACATTAACTAAGATTAATAAAAGCTGTAGAAGTATGTTCATTGCTAGTTCATGTTTACTAATGTAGTTAACTAATGTTAACAAATATTGTAAAGTGTTACCACTACTACTACCACTAATAATAATAATAATGATTATAATTATTATTATAGTCATATCGATATGTAATACAACATTGCTGGCCAAATTGTAGCACAGCAAACCTGGAGTTAAATCACAATTTTTATCAGAAAAAGCATTATTAATAATATTTTTATTATTTTATAGTCATATAAATTCATATATATGACATTCTGGCCAAATTGTGCAGCTGTACAAACAAGCACAGCAAACCTAGAGTTTTTAAATCAAAGAAAAAAAAAAAAAACGCAATTAGATTTATTCCCCCAATTCGTTCAGCATTAACACCTGTCTTCAACAAACCACACAATTTGATGTATCTTTTATGTCCATAGCACAAACGGTGCAGGATAAGTTGATTAAGTTAGGGAGCTGCAGAAAAAAAGAAGAAAAAAAGTTCTTTCATATTACTTGTCGTTCCAAACCTCTATGACTTTCTTTATTCTGTGGAACAAAAAAGAAGGTATACTGTAGTCAGAGGGGCCTAAAACAAAACTGAACCCCTCCACTGATATGCAATGTATGGACAAAAACAGTTTTTCAAAATATCGTCTTTTGTTTTCCACAGAAGAAAGAAATGCATAAAGATGCACTATCCCTTTAATACTTGGGGTTAAGGGCCTGCATAAATTCCTAACCATGAGTGTGAGCAATAGTAATCACCACTAATTACTTTTCTTAAGGAAGGTTGAAGTGTCCTGTGAGTGTGGGTATCTGAGTGTACCTAACACCTGCAGTGTAGGCTGGATTTCTGGAGAGATACTGTACTTTATGTGTATGTGTTTGTAAGTGTGTGCGTTTTTTTGTATGACTAGCAGCACTCATAGTGGATCTTACAGACTACCGGGAGCATACCATAAAGCCAGGGGGAGAAAAGCCCAGCCCTGCACTGTGGAGAACAAGAGAGCAAGATCTGACTAGAAAAAGCAGCATGATATCTCCCCTGATAAACAGTACAGCACGGCATCGGAGCGGCTCAGGCCGCGAGACAAACTTATTCTGTGAACAGAGAAAGAACAGTACACATAAATACAAACCTACAGTACAGTGAAGGGAAGGGATGGTCAGAGAGGAGTGAGAGCATATCTAAGCAGATTCATCCTAATCAGAGCCACAGTAAGCAATTGTTGGGCCTGGTACGTTCATCACAGACCCCCACACAATCACATTCCGGTTAAAACGCCCTTGTCCTGATTATGAATGATGATACATGATGTGCAAGATAAGGTGCTAACAGGCTGCGATCATGTTCATTTGTAAATTGAAAACCGATTTATTGCCGTTGCCTTGTAAGTAATCGGTATTTAATCAAATAATCCATAACAAAAGGAAGTATAGGCTGATAATGTTTTTTTGAAAAATGTAATATACTCAATAGGTAATTACAAATAGGTCATTCTCGAAACTAACTTAGACTTTCTCATTTACAGTTTTGAATTTAGTTCAGTTCAGTTTTTTTGCATAATTTCTATTATATTTTATTTAATTGTAGTCAATGTTATTGCATTAATTATACAAATAAATATATGTTTTAAAATATTTATGATTATTTTGTGTTTGCAAAACTTGAACTTGAACTAATGTTTATTTTGGGAAAATAAAGAGAGTTATAAATAAATAAATAAATAAATAAATAAAAATAAGTAAAGTGATATAAATAATTCTTTTCAGGCAACTGGCTTATAATAATAATAATAATAATGTCTATAATAGTATCTATAATAATAATAATAATAGCTATAATAATAATAATATTATATTATTATTATTATCATTATTATTTAATGTGCAAAACAATATAGATTCAAACATTTTAGTTTTTTATTTTAGGTTACACAATGATGACTTTTTTTTTTTTTCATGACAGAAAACTCGAGGGACATGTTTGTCACCATATTTTGAGGATGACCCAAGCACTTGATTTTTGAAATCTGTTTATGAATTAAATGTATTCCAGTTCTAGCCAACACTGCCTCCAAGTCTGGAACAAGAATAAACAGATCCAAAAATCCAGCCAAACGTCATTTAAGAATTGGGAAATTGAGTAACTGAGAGGAAAAATGTGCGAGACTAGAAACAAAGGACAAGAGAAAGGGAAAGAGAGGTGTGACGTATCCCTTGACTTTGAAAGGAGTGGAAGAGAAGACCTCAGTGTCCTGTTAGCAAAGGCCTTCTGTTGTTTCTGGGCTCTAGCGCTTGGCGTCCGGTAACAGGCCAGTCATCCTGACCTGGCTTGGCTCCTTGGGCCTTGACGGCAGGCTTTGCTCTGGAACTCCTGGCTGGAGTGTCTGCGGTCCTGATATTCCACAGCTCTGAGAGGGAAAACAGGGGCCTGTTGGCCTTGGCTTGGGAGTAGAATATGGAATAGGGAGGGTGGTAGTGGAGTCGAGTTCACACCGACCACCCTGCTGGGAGCAGCCTCGACGAGAGCAGTGTACGGTGGCTCAGACAGCACTTTCTGCAGTGGTGTGTGCATATTTGAGAGAGAAAGAGAGTCTGTGTGTAATTAAGGAACTGATAATGTGGAAGGAATGCAGTATGGCTGTCAGGGATAGTGCAGTTCGTGCCTCTCTCTCTCTCCCTCTCTCTCTCCCTCCCTCTCTCTCTCTCTCTCTCTCTCTCTCTCTCTCTCTCTCTCTCTCTCTCTTCTTTTGTCTCTCATTTTTCCCCTCTTTCTCTGAGAGTCTTTTCCTGAGAGGAAGTGGGTTTAGTGAGACTGCAGTGATGCCCAATGCCAGTGGGAGCATATCTAACCACAATTTCCTTTACACAGAGCAGATTCAGTCTCTCTCTTGTGCTTTCTCTGGCTCTTTCTGTCTTTCTTGTTCCCACTTTTGTTTCTTTTCTCAGATAAATTCTATTTAAAGAAAAAGCTCACTCAAAAATTAAACGTCTGTCATCATTTACTCACCCTGATAATAGTCTAAACTTGTATGACTTTCATTCTTCCATGAAAGATTTTACACGTATATTTAGCAGACACTGAAAGGGAAAGCAACTTACAAATGATATTATGAACAATGTGCTGACTGCTTCCCCCCTCCCCCTCCCCCCCCACACACACACATATAATAAAAGTGAAATGAGGACTGGGACTGTCGAACTTGAAGATGGCCAAAAAAAAGATGGTCCATATGACAATATGTTCTATATATTAATAAAGGGATATTCCAAAATTTTGTTTTAATCCATTAAAATCTTCCTGAAGCTCATTATATCAATATTTTGATATAATATATAAATCAATATATTCAGTATTTTTTATTTTATTATTTAATTTTTTAAAAATTTAATTTAATTAATTTTATTTTAGCTTTTTTTTTAAGCTTGACTGCTCCAGTCCCAATTCACCTTCATAGAATTGAAAAAGAGCAGCGTGAACAATCACTCTAATGCCCCCTTTTGTGTTACACAGAAAAAAGGAAGTCATAAGGGTTTGAATCAAAATAAGGGTGAGTAAATAATGACAGACATTTCACTTTTGGCTTAATTAACGCTCTAAATCTTCATGTGGTTAGTTTGATAACTTAATTAGTGTCTTAGCCTCTTTTGAACCTCATCATTGATGTTTATCTTTCCTGCTTTTTGTTCCTTATATTCATGGACATTGTTCGCTGAGTATGAAGACTTAGCACTTTTTCAGCATGAATGGACTATTAAGTGTAGGTTAGAAATTATTTGACATATTCCTTTATGCACTGATGCCTCTATCATCTAATGTGGAGGAGTTATACGCAAATTACAGACTGTGTTTGTTGTTGAAAAGTTACAGTGTGTGTTTCCATTCTAGACTGTGTGCCAAAGTGCTTCCAGGCTACAAGGAGTTTTGTAGAGACCGGTAATGTGTGTGTTTGTGTGTGTGTGTGTGTTTATGGTGGTGAGGCTGTGGGGGGTGGTCCAAGTTCTTATTGTGTCATGAACACTGCTGCTTCCTGTTTGTGTGCCAGTGGGGCTTCCTTCCTTGACTATGCCCAGGAAAACCTTTATCACACATTCCTCCTCTCATCTCACTGCCTCCTGTTACCTGTTTTTGCACCTCCAAAATTAGCACATACACAAACAAAAAGCACTTGCACACAACAAAGCCCTTTGATGTGCATCCAACAATCAGATCGAACGCATCATAGGCTTATGATGGGCCGCCGTTTATGTGGCACGCTTCTGAGAAGAATGCCGTAAATGTTTGTGTGCCTAAAATGTGTGATTTGGCTACACAAGCACTCTAATACGCTCTCTCTCTCTTTTTCGGTAGCAGTGGAAGAGGCCGAATCTACAGAGTGCGGCAGTGGTTGGGACTCCTCTGTTCAGACAGGTATGATTTCGCTAGCGTGGCGTCCTGCACGATACATCTAACCCCCTGCTCCCTCGGAGACGACCTGCTGCATCACAATCTCTAATATCAATTCCACATGGCCTGCAGCCCTGCGCACAGAGGGAGGGAGGAAGGGAGGGAAGGAGGGAGAGTTTTTTATAAGACACAAGAGGTTGGCGTCCAGGTGCATGCTGGACTGGAAGCTTAGCGGTGCTTCCTGTCTGAACGTAAAGGCACTTTGCCGCACTCTGAAAGTAATATCGCACGACTTGACGAGTTTGATTACACCTCCTCTCTGGAGAGGAACATTTCTATCCGGCAAAATCCAAGCGGGCTGTTTTAGATCATGCATCTTTCTGAATATTATATTTTGCTTTTCACCCTGTTACCTCAGAAGCCCTTTTCACTCGAGTGTTTTCAAACCAGGAGACTCATTTGGATCAGAGAGTGGAAACATTACCGCACCATCAACAAAGCTGCATTTTTTGACTGGATGTTATCCAATAAAAACACAGCTATGCATTTTTTTGGATGATATATTAATTAGTCATTGCTTGTATAAGTCAGCGCTGTATTTCTGAATGATACAGAATATTCAGCCAGGGAAAAAAAAAGGGATTTCACCCTTTGAGATTTAATTGGTTTTGTGAAAAGTGGTTTCTATATGACAGGTTAGTGGCAAGAGGGGGTTTGAGAAATAAAAGGTCTTGGCGATGATGACAGTCAAAAAGGAAGCAAGTTATTTTGATAAAATGTTAAAAACAAATGATCATAAAAGCAGGAAAGTGTGTTCAAAATGTAAATAGTCAATTGTGATTTCATGGTAATTTTAAAGTCATGATGTAACAAAAGTAGTGACTGATCTTTTCTTCCATATTGTGATGTACATTCAAGTGAAAGGGATTATTGAAAAAGAAAAAATGTTGGGAGGGGATGGTTCATCCCATCGGTTGTTGATTGGGTGGAGGCAGATCTGAATGTGAGCTTGCAGTTGATTGTAAGAAAGGGGATGGGTTTAAGCAGAGTAAATGATTGGAGAAGCCTGGCATACAACACCATAGTCTCGCGTAGCCAGACCGATAGAGTCCAGACGGCAGAAGGTCTGGACTCTATCGCATCTTTCATTGGCCGAGGACCGCCCAGAGGCCGTTTGACTGACATGTAATGCAGCCAATCACAGTTCGTTTTGTTCTACGTCATGTTTAGGGGCGTGAAAATGTAAAGTCGATGTACCTACAATAACAGACCGGCATGCCTCTAATAAATTACTAATTCAAGAACGTTGTGCAAGTTTACTGCAACAATGGAGCCACAAACTTCACATACTTTTGAAAATCCAGCGTTTTAGTTAATCCTGATAAGCGCTCGTGCGTCACAGTTGTAAACACGACGGCTTTTTTCTTCCACGAGCTGGATTGGCGTCACAGCATTTGTTTCCAGGTGGACCGTTAAAGAATGCGACACCCACATCTCCCGGACATCCTGTAGAATTCACCCAACCAGACGACGACTTCAAAACTCCTGAAGTGTTTCCAGATAAGTGTGCCATATGCATCAGACGTTCAGCCAACGTGGGCGTGACGTCTGAGGCTGAGACTAACAACACCACAGAAAATTTTGACTGTTAAAAAAAAATAAATAAATAAATAAATAAATAAATTACACGTATGCATGGATGAATTGTTCACAAAAAGATCAATAACGTGTTAAGAAAATAGATTTTCATACCAGACTCATTAGCGAAATTTTGGTAAAATTTTGCGGGCAAAAAAAGGTCCATTGTTTATTGTCAATAGTGTAGCAATGTATGAAGCACATCTCACACAGAAGTCACTTTTAAACCAGATTTCTGTTGGTCAACGCTGAAAATTTGCGTGAGTTATTTGAACATGAGCAAAATCTATGTGAGGACTCCTGATCTTGCGGATTACTATTGAAATGACTGGAATTCCCCAGGAAATGTTGCTGTGCAACAGTAAATGTGACTTCACCTTAAGACACAGCAAAAAAACACAGCATCTTTAACTTCTGATAATTATTATTATTTTTTTAATATACTGACTGAATCTTTGTGGCCTCTGTAGCCTAGCGTAAAGGATTTGTGCTAATGTTGTTGACGTGCATTTGGGGCTATTTCCCGGACCTGTTCCCTCTTCTCCCCATCATTTCCTGTCATCTCTCTTATCTCCCTGTCAATAAATGTTTTCAAAAGGGCCTAAGTAAAATAATATATAGCCTATATTGGAATCTTATTGGTCATTAGGGTATTAAAATCACTAAAGTCAGATATTAAGAGTGTGTTAGTTGTGTTTGTGCATTTCTAAGTGTGTGCATGTGCGTGTTGGATCTTGGTGAGCTCAGCAGAGTGAAAGGAGTAAGAGAGAAAGGCCTCCGGGGGCCCGAGGGGATGACGTGGGCCCCTCCTAACCGGCCCTGAGGGAGTGCTGCAGGGGTGCTGACTGAGGTCCTGGGTGGCTGCAAAGTGCTGCGTGTGTGAGATACAGCAGGAAGGGGAGTCCCAGGGCTCTCGCTAAAACCCTCTGCTCTTCCTCCCTGCCTCTTCTCTTCGACTCCTCCCTCCATCCCTCTCTTCTTCATTTCTCGTGCTGTAACCCCATTTGCTTGTGCTAATCAGCCTTTTTTTCCACCACCGTTCCGGGTGGACTTGGTCGCATTCCGCATCACCTCCTCTTTCTTCCTTTCTCTTTCCTCTTTGTCTCCCTTTTTTTCCCTTCTTTCTCTCGATCCCTTCCCCCTATCCATACTCTCTCCTGTGTTTGTTTGTGCTGCTGTGCTGGGGCTCAGGGGGCCGCTCGCCATCTCTTATTTAAAAAGATAAAAAAACCTTCCTTCCCTTTATTCCCTAGGAGATGATGTCGACAAGGACACTGGCAGGCTTTTCCTGGTATTAAATTCACTTCGTCCCCCCCCCACCCCTCTCCTTGGTGGAAAATGTGTACTGAGTTTGGAGCGAGTGCAGCGGGGGGGTTGGAGTTAAGGGGTGGAGAGGTTAAAGGAAAGAGTTAGAGCACCGCCCCCCCACCCGCGGGCCCCTGAGGACCTGATTGAGGCCCCTTCGGTCTGTCCCGCTGGGGGAGCGGGCCGGAGGTACACCCCCCGTTTCCCTCTCTCTCTCTCTCTCTCTCTCTCTCTCTCTCTCTCTCTCTCTCTCTCTCTCTCTCTCTCTCTCTCTCTCTCTCTCTCTCTCTCTCTCTCTCTCTCTCTCTCTCTCTCTCACTCACTGTCTTTCTCTCTCTCTCTCTCTCACTGTCTTTCTCTCTCTCTCTCTCTCTCTCTCTCTCTCTCTCTCTCTCTCTCTCTCTCTCTCTCTCTCTCTCTCTCTCTCTCTCTCACTGTCTTTCTCTCTCCACCCCGTGCTCCCTGAGATAGAAAAACAACCCGTCCCTCCCTGGCCCAGAGGGGAACAAGAGAAGGAAAGGAGAAAAGAGAGAAAATGAGCCAGGTCTGACACTGGAGACTCGAAGAGATGGTGGTGTGGAGGGGAGGGGGGGTCGGTCGAAGGAAAGGAAGAAGAGGGAGAGAGAGAGTTTATAGAGACAGATGCAGACGCTTGTCATTTTTCGAAAGACAGAGCAGGGAGGGGGGAATTGTTTTTTATAAGTGCCATCAGAGCTGTGAAGTTGAGCATTGTTTTTCCTGCTTCCTGTCAAAGAACCGGAGCGGTGCTTTTGGATGCGTTCACACACATACACACACACACACTCACACACTTTGAAACAATAGCTCTAGAGACTTTGCTTTGTCAACATATAGGACATCGTCTGACGCACATTTGCAGGGATCAAGTACATTATTACTCACACACACACACACACACACACCCCGACGCACACAAGCACCCAATTTGTGTGCGTGTCCCCGACTATGATTCATTGTGGAAAAAGGCTGCTCATATCCCCGTGCGCTGGCCGATAGGGGCTGTAATGGTCTTGAATTGAATTATTTTATTCATTTCCTCCCTCAGCTATTGGTGGGCCGGCAGGACCTCTTAACGCAGCCAATCAGATGGCTCTGTCTGTTCTCCCTTGGTCTCACCCACACTGGGCGAGTCATTGTGACCTCACCCGTAATGTGAGCTTTTTGGTCACCTGTGTATTGCTCAGGCAGAAAGGGAGCTGTTGTGTTCTGGTTTTATTTGGCAGCGGGGCACCGAACCAGGCCTATTTATGACCCTCTTAATGGCCTACGCTGTCAAACTCGGCACACGTTAAACTTTTGTCGAGGCCAGAATGAAAGAGAGAGAAAGAAAGGTATGTGCTGCACTCAGTACAGTACAGGGCTGTTTCTATAGGCTTAGTTGGGCCAGAAGTTTAGATTTTTACTTGCCAATATTTTGACTGGTCTCCCTGCAAAAAATGTACATTAAAGTAATTTTTAGAAACAAATTTCATATGCCTTAGAAAAAAATATTTAAAATGACGTTGTAACTTTTTGGGACACAATGACATATTTAAGGCTATATCTTCAGAATGACTGCCTGAATGACTCATCAGTGTTAAGGAAGGCCTGTATAATTGGCTGGTTTTATGTTTACCTGACCCTGATAATAATAATAATAATGGGAAAAAAAGGAATAGAAATTCAAAATGGAAAATATTTATTTTTAAATGATAGCAATATTTCACAATATTACTGTTTTTATTGTATTTTTTCAGATAAATGCTGCCCAACTTCATTCATTCATGCATTCAACAGTAGTGGTGTAACAGTACACAAACATGACGGTTCGGTACGTACCTCGGTTTTGAAGTTGCTGTTCGGTATAGCAGGGGGAGAAAACTAAACATAAATTGTGCCAAATTTGCCTCTGTTTTCCTAAGGATAAAAAAAATCTTAGCTAATGCTGTAAACTATATAAGGAGTCCTTACTTGCACATTACAATATTAAAAGTTACGATTAAAAACATAGCCCAAATTATTAAATCAAGTTGCTATTTATTTTTAGACATTATCAACACAAAAAATAAATAAATAAATAAATAAAATTGCATGTAAATTGCACAAGGCAGCTTTTGCATTAACTTATAAATCTAATTATAAAGTTAATTTTCTACTCCCATTCATTTTTAAAATATAATAATTTACACAGTTACTGTCATAACTTGTTTTCATGACAAATTTACTTAAACATACATTAAATAATCAAAACATTACTAACAAGTTAAATATAATGAATAGGCTAATATAGTGCATATATGAAATGCTTTTCTCTAGAGTTCATTTATCTAGCGAACTAAAGCTACATGATATATAATTCTCAAGCTGTTTTATTGATATCTTTCTGCAGTTGAAACATTGGTTGAGAGATTACATGTAAACATAACGTCGCTGCTGCTTCTACTGCGATTTTCACTGGTAGTAAACAGTGTTGCATTACCACACGTGCCCCCTTATGGATTGGAGTATGGATCGCCTGTGACTGACTGTATTCGTCTAACTGCATAAACCGAACCTTGACATCCGTACAGTTCGTTCGGGACGAATACATGTACCATTACACCCCTATTCAACAGTCATAATGAAAGTTTGCAAACAATGTAACTCTATAAAAATATTGATTTCCTCTTTGCCATATCTGTAGAAAATTATAGTATAAGGTGCAAAACTTTTACTGCAGTGGTTCTCAACTCCGGTCCTGGGGACCCACTTCTCTGCACATTTTTTTATGTCTCCCTTATTTGACACAGTCAGTTCAGTTCAGTTCAGTTCATGGAGCTCTTTCCTAACGGGCTGATGATCTGAATCAGGTTTGTTAAAAACAGATGGGTCCACAGGAGAACCACTGTTTTACTGATTTCTTTGATGCTTTCAAGACTTTCACAAGTCATTCTTACAGATTCGCTAAAACCAGCTAGGTATTATTACCTTGGTGACATGTTTAAATCACTACACAACATTGGCCTGATTGGGCAAGCGATAGTTCAGTCTGGCCCAAAATGTCCCATTTTTTGTTGTTGTTGGGCTTTACTGAGGCAACTGTAGAGAGCCAGAGGACTGGCAAGATCTGTTAGATGACACAGAGTGAAAAATCAGTCAGTCTCCTGGCCCCTTCATATGCTCCGTCCCCTCTGGAATCTAACCTGAGCTGGATTCAGGCATGCATTCCCCGTTTGGTGACTGGGAACGAGGAATGAGAGGGAGGGTGGGAGCAGGACAGGAGCGATGATGACCGTCGGCTACATCGCAACCCCAAAATGGCCCTCTTTCTCTATGATGCAGTGGGCAGTTTAGAAAAGAGGACACAACCAAGAGATCCATCTCTCTATCCCTCAAGTGCTTTTGTGTGTCTTCCTCTCCCTCCGTTCGTGTCTCGCTGTCTGTCTCGCTCTCTCATTTGTGTCCCTCTCTATTTTTCTTCATCTCCTTGCATGAACCTCTGGAGGTCCATAATATATTTTTAATTTCCCCAAGGCAGCGACAGGAAAACAGTTTTAATGTGTGAAGAGGAGGTGTGCGTCTCTGTGTGTGTATGCATTAGCATGTCGCCATGCGTGTATATTTGCGCGTCGACATGTGTACGCGTCGCTCGCACGTTCACGTGTCAGCTCGCAGAACCATGGGCTGGAACAGGTGATGGCATCGGTGAGCAGCTGTATGGCTGTTTGTGTGTTCTGTGTGATTTAATTCCCATCCTTCCATGACGCGCTCTTTCATCATCTCCCACTCTTTCTTCTCTGGGTGCACGAGCGTTGGGTGCTGGGTCTCTGGAGGAGGGGAGACTGGTACAGCGTGGCTGGCAAGCCAGGGTCCCGAGGGGCTGTGCGGTATTGTGGAAACACAGCTAGCGGAGGCCAGCAGAGCCAGAGAGAGAGGTCTACTTGCTTTAAATAGGTCCCGTGTTTACCGCGTTAGGCCCTGCGCTCCCCCGAGAGACCACGTGCATGCACTGCACCTGCTCAAGCACTGGGCCATCAGGGGCCCTTGTCCCAACTCCAAACCGGAATACGCACAATGCGGATGTAGATGCACCATACATGTGGCCTTAGAGCTAGTGGTCAGCCAACATGGGTTATTTAATGGATGATGACAGTTTATGGAGAGCAGGATGACCATTATGTTTCTGATACATACATACACAAAAAAAAAAAAAATTGCATTGAAAACAGAAAAAGTTTATTATCCATTGACAGGGCTGTAGGTATTTGAAATTGATACAAGGACGAGCTATTACTTGTTTATTAGACAAGATGGAACAATTGGTGGCCATTGCGAATGGTCTCAAATTGTCAAAAATGGGCAGATTAATAATAATAGAATAATAATTAACATAAATATTTATAAATATAATTTTTTTTATTCTATTTTAGTTTAGTTCGTAGGATGCGTTTGAAGGTGCTGGTGCCATGGAGTCCATATTAAACCTGGATCGCCTCTCTGTTATGTCTTGACGTGGTCCAACATCATTAATGTTTTCTATCAGGGAGCGCGTCTGTGCCAGTTTTCAGGGACAGGATGAGCGATGAATTTCGACAGGTAGGCTGTGTTCGTGTGATGAGATCAGACATACCTAATCGAGCTTAGAACAGCACTACAATTCCTTTGGTCTCTCTGACTAATGCAGCCTTGATCTGGTTTACATTTGGCCACGTCTGGTTTGAGTGTGTGTCCGTGTGTGTATTTGTGGTGTAGTTGAAAGACAGCCTTGTGCTTTAATGTTTTCATAGGAAAAAAAGTCTTGTTGAAGTTGGAGCTGCTATTTTTCCAGTGTAGTACAGTGTAGCTTGTTCTTTTGTTGGGGTTAAGTTGTCTTCTGGTGTGTGTGTGTGTGTGTGTGTGTGTGTGTATCTTCCCCAAACCAAGCTTACTCTCACCTCATGTTAGTTGTACAGCACACACAACTTTTCTTCTGATCTCTATTTCTGTCTCCTGCTTTCTTTTCTCTATCGGTTGACACACGAGTGTGACCTCCATATGTGGATTTCCCTTTTTAGTACTTTGAAATAATAAAAACATACATTCAATTGCACTTAAACGCACACACAGTACAGCATAACTAAGAGCAGACACAGTGGCGGAAAGGGAAATGGAGTTTTAAGGGTTCTGGTCGTAAAGAGAGTTCCCTAGCTAAGGTCTTGAAACGTTTTAGCTGAGTTGCCGACTTGCCGTCTTAGTGAGCAAAACCCACAATGCAAAATGGAAAGCTTTTTATTGCATTATTTAAAGATTATATGAAATCAAAATTTGACATTTGTGGCTTTTAGTCCGTCTATTATCTTTGATTTCTATTATTTTTGCAATCCTAAAAGTTGACAAACTTAATTTTTACTTGATATATGCACTTAAAATTTAGGGTTTTTTTTTTTTTTGCTTTCAGGATGCAAATAAAAAAAGATACTGTACTCACTCATTTTGTCCAATCAGATGTTTCGTCTAAAATTCAATATAGCAAACTGCGCTTGTCATGCAGATTCATGGCATTTTATATTTAACATTTATTGTGCATTGTGGGCGATTATAAAGACAACATAGTTGTGCTGTTGGATCTGTGGCTCTTAGTAGCACTAAAGCATCTTCTTGATCTTTTGTCACTTTGTCATTTCTGTGGTCCTCTCATCAGTGTGGAGCATGCCTTACGGTGTCCATTAAGGGCAGCATCACACCAATGCTAATTATTTCCTGCTCTCATGATGGAAGCTGCACCACACTTTAAAAAAAAAAAAAAAAAAAAGACATATCAACCTAACGAGGGGTAATTAGCAGGTCCCTGTAAGGCGGGGCTGTGCTCGGCAACATGACTGCTCTGTGGATTCTGCTAATTCACTTCTCCTCATCTAATTACCCCACACAAACATGGCTGTTTGTCTTTCCTGAGAGAGAAAGTGTGTGTGAGGGGGGGGTTTGATTGTAGCAGCCCCCCCCCACACACACCAAACCACCACCGCTATCTCTCTCTCTCTCACACACACACACACGACCTGAGGCTCAACTTGATGTAAAACAAACACAACCATATTTAATATAAAGCATAAGAAAGGGCTATTAGTAGATCTATGAATATTATACAATATTATAAAAAAAACAATCATTAATATATAATGATAATGATAAACTGCTCAAATCAGAGTTTCAGTCAGACCATATTGTAAGTGTGGTTTAAAAAGTTGGCCGAGCTTTATGAATATTAATATTTTTTTCTTGCATTAGAATATGCAATCTACCATTTTTAGAAAGGATGCTAACCCTTGGGACTGTGTTTAATGACTTCAACTCTTGAGCACCATTGAATTACTTTGTAACATATGAATATGAATATATCCTCTGTTAAAAATGCTGCAGCTATTTTTGAGACAATTGTTTTGAAGCGTCTTTACGTTTGTGAAAGTGGGTATGTCTCAAGAATCTAAGAGGAAACAGCTGTTTTTATTTAGCCAGTCGCAATTCTTGAGACATTTCTGGAAAAAAAAAAAAAAAAAAAAAAAATTATATAATATATATTGTTTCTTTTATAAATTGTTTCTTTTTTTCTTTTAATTTATTTTACATTTTTAATGAAAAATGTAAGTAAAATGTATTTTATTTTTAACAATGCATTTTAATTGAAATTAAATATACACTAAAACATTCTGGGTTAAAAACAACCCAAGTTGGGTTGAAAATGAACAAACCCAGTGATTGGGCTGTTTTAACACAGCAGTTGGGTTAAATGTTTGCCCAACATGCTGGGCAGTTTTATTTAACCCGACTATTGTTTAAAAATGACTATATTACTAAATTAACCCAAAATAGGTTGGAAATTAAAATTCAGACACATTATTACTAGAGGCAACAGTAAAAATCAAAAGGTGAACATTTATTAATAAGCAATTTAATAAATATTTATTGTGTAATTATTATTCATTAAATTTTGGGTTCATTTTAAGCTAGCAAACTTTTAAGTTTGCCATTGGGCAAACATTTAACCTATTCGCTGGGTTGGCTATTTTCAACCCAACTTGGGTTACACTCATTTTTTAGAGTGTATATTGTTTGCTTTTTTTTTTAAGTACACATTTTTTGAGAAAATAGTTATTTTTTGCCTCAATTAAGAGTGAATTTGTGTGTATGTTTATAATACCCTTGTGTAGTGTATGTTTATGTTGTTTGCATCTGTTTTGTAAGTGTATGGTGGGTATATGTGTGAGTTTTTGGTGCTGGGACAGGCTGTCTCTCAGAGATAATGGCCTGCAGAGTGAGGGACAGGAGCTGCAGCTGGCTGTGAGAGAGTGAGTTGGGCTCTGGGCACATCCCCTGCTGGGGACCCCCAAACACTCATTAACACATTGGTCTTGCACACACGAATGAGGACAGCAGCATGCACCCTAACTTAAAGTATTGATAAAATACTCTCCCACATACATGAACAAAGGTGTGGTGGAAAGAGCTTGCCACCTGGGATGGCAAAGTCTCAAAAGAGCACTTGTGTGCTTGATGAAGTCTTTGTCATCAACATACCAAGGTCTACTCTGATAAATGGAGCTTTCAATCAAGTTCGCAACACCGTTGTCCACTAACCCTCACCGAACACACACACACACACACACACACACAAGCAGAAGCGTTGTGTCTCTTTGGCTTGTTTCTCACCTAGCCCTCTCACAGTAGAGGGAGTCTAGGCCCTGTTGTGAGGTTCGCCACTGTGTGTGTCTGTCCTCTACCTCTAGTGTTGCAAAAGGACACTGAAGGGACAAAATTGCCCCTCGTACTCATTTAAACCACTACAGCTTACCTGAGGCACAACATTATAACAATATTAAACACCACATTATGTCACTAACACGTTTCTACTACATTAAAAACACAAATAGCAGCACACTTACCACAGGCTTGCTAGCTTGACAGCTATTACAGTAATGAAACACAAATAGCCGCACGGTCTCTGTCAGGAGCGGCGTGTTCTTGAGATATATGTTAGCAGGGTACAGAGCAGAGTCGAAAATTATATGGGAGAGCATAAAAAGAACTGGTTCTTTTGAATTATTTTCTTTAAAACATTAGTCTCTTTGGACTATATTCTCAACAGCCCTGATTTCTTTGAGCTTGACTGTGCCACAGCCTGTGTTTAAAACGCACCGCTTCAGAATGATTCCACTAAGCCTGTTTGCCTTGACCTTAAGTCTCTTCTGCAGGTTTTTCCTACGTGGGCGCGTTAAACTGAGAGTGTACCCAAAATTCTGTCATTCACTCTCCCTTATGTTGTCCCAAAGCTTTTTTCTTCTAAAATTTTCTTCTGTAATTTGTCATTTTCAGTGCAGTTGTAATTTTTTCAGTTAATCATTTGATTCAGTTCTCAAAACTAGTCTGAATGAAAACTAGTCCAATTCATGAACTAGAAAAAATTATATGAGAATAGAAACTTAATTTTTTTTCTGTTTGTTGCACAAAAATATTGAGTGGCTTCTATAAACTTGTCTGAGTCATGCAAGCCATGTTTATGGTACATGTATGGTTCTTTTGTGTCCTTTTTTGGCTCTTTTTGAAACCTTGAAAGGTTAGTTCACCCAAAAATGAAAATTCTGTCATTAATTACTCACCCTCATGTCGTTCCAAACCCGTAATAAAAACCCATCTTCTGAACACAAATTAAGATATTCAGATGCCCAGAAAGCTACAAAAGACATATTTAAAACTGCTTATTTAAAAGTCATGTGATTTCAGTAAACGAGGCTTCATTATGTCATAAGTGTTTCGAAATTTCAGTGGTTCACCACTGAGGGAGCATGACTTTGGCAGTTTGATACACGCTCCGAACCACTGATTCGAAGCAAAAGATTCGTAAAGCTTTGAAGCTTCATGAAGCAGTGTTTTAAAATCGCCCATCACTAGATATTGTTGAATAAAGTCTTTATCTTGTTTTTTTGGCACACAAAAAGCATTCTCGTCGCTTCATAACATTAGGGTTGAACCACTGTAGTCACATGAACTGTTTTAAATATGTCTTCAGTAGCTTTCTGGGCATTTGAAAGTGTTAATTATCTTGCTGTCAATGGAGGCCTCACTGAATTTGTGTTCTGAACATGAACAAAGGTATTACGTGTGTGGAACGACATGAGGGTGAGTAATTAATGACAGTATTTTCATTTTTATGTGAACTAACCCTTCAAGTCCCCATTCATTGTAAATGAATGCAAAAGAGCATGGAAACATAGTCTTCCAGTTTTCCCACACAAGAAATATGGCATTGGAACAACATGAGAATGAGTAAATAACTGTCATATTTTTTTGGGTATGCTATCCCTTTAAAAATTTCAACCTCCAAATGCGCAAAATAAAAAGCGAGCCACATTGGGTGAACTCTAATTTCGAAATGTTCACGGACCTCACCTCGACCTGTGCCCCACCCTGCGTCCATCAGCCTCTCCTCGCACCATGCACCATGTTTACGCACGCATTTGCGCTCGTGTGTGTTTGTCAAGGCCGCGGTCGGAGGTGGAACGACTGCAGCTGAGATGCGTGATGCGTGTGTATCAATCTTCCACTGCAGAGAGAGAAATGGAGCCCTGTAATGACGGTGGCCCTGCACTCTAATGGAGTGTGTTCTGGAGGGCCCCCTCTAGAGACTCCCCTCCCCTCTTCCCTCCTGAGAGGGCATACGCTTACGGGAAAGGAGGAGGAAGAGAAGGCAGTAATGAAAGGAAGATGCAAAAAGAAAATGAAAAAGAAGGATGGAGGAGTTTAAAAGGTAGTGTAGAGCATTCCGCCGGCCACTTTTATCCTCATCTTCATCTCCTCCTGCACGCCAGCCCCGCTTATGACCGGAGAGATGGAGGTATAGAGAGAGGAGAAGGGTAGGGAAAGGTCCCCTCCTGCTCCTCCCTCGTTGCCATGGTAGCAGGTTGTGCTGGCATGTGCCTTGGTTGGCAGTGCCTGTACCTCTGGCATGAGGGTACCTGAGGGAATCAGGGTGTGTGTGCGAGTGTGTGTGATTGAGTGAGGAGAGGTAGGGAGTGTTCGAGGGTTACTGCCACCATCCATTTTCCCCAAGATTAGAAGCTCTCATGGATGAAATAGTGTAGTTAATGCACCTTTTGTGTGTTTGCACGTGTGTGTATGTGTGTAACCGCTGCTCAGGGCTCTATCAGTGTAGTGTCAGTTAGGGGCCGTTCTCCTCCCTGTCCAGACGGTGTTCTCACCACTGGACAGATGGCCATACCCCTCCTACCCCCTAGCCCAGCCCGCACCACCCTCCAAACCACCACGACGCCCCCACCTTCACCCCCACCTCTCTACCCTCTGCTCTGGTGGGGGTGAAATAAACTAGAGCACCTCAACGCTTCCTTATCCAAATGCCCCTCCAGATACCGAGCCCACCAACCCCCCCCCCCTCACCCATTTCCACCTGCAGTCCGGACTGGGCTGGGGCCCAAAGCGAGGCCCAGGCTCTCCTCTGGCCAGGCTCCGAACCGCAGGCCCCATTAGCGTGGGCTGCTGCGGCGCGGCGTAATGCAGTGCCAGTCCTGGCCAAATTAGAGCTGATCAGAATGTGTGGAGCACAGGAATGGCCACCTCCTGCTTCTCTCTGATTGCACAAGTCCAGGATGATTAGACAGGATGTTAAGCCCGGGGGAGCCGGTGAGCAGCCCTCCCTCTCTCCGGCCCCCACTTCCTCCCTCCCTTTCCCCGCTCCCTCTGCCCTCACGTTTCCTCCTTTCCTCTGCGCTTTTTCTCAGCTCCTTGGTTTCCCTTGTTGTCGATGTTTTTTTTTTTTTTCTCTGCCTATTTGATTTCTTTTATTCATTAATACGCGTTTCATATTATTTTCCATTGCAGTGTATCTCTAGTGTGTTTCAGGTAGAGCTGATCGCGCTTACACTCATGTAATGGAAAACTGGCTGCGTATTGCATCAGACGTTGCATTAACTGAACAACATGTTCTGCCATTTCATGTATTTGTAACATTCTGAATGCTTGCTGTCATTTTTACAGATTAAAATGATGGTATTTGGTGTATGGCATTATTGCGTTTTGAAACATTCCCACAGTAAAGGATGCTAATAGGGATTAAGTTTTAAAGTTCCCTTGCGATTATGGACTGGGAGAGTGATGTGAGTGAGAATTTATGGGAGAGAAACAAGAGATTTCAAGTGTAGTCCAGTGGAATAATTCATGGGTTATTGGTCATTAAGTCAGGTGACCTGATCGTTTGACTGTCTGTTGTTTTTTTTTTTTTTTTTTTTTTACATTTAAGTCAGGATGAAAAGGAAGTAGCGACAGGGACTTGGTTCTATCCATTGGTTGTTGATTGGTTGGGTGCAGATCTGAATGCGATCTTGCAGTCATTTGTAAGAAAGAGATGAGGTTTAAGCGATCTAAATTATTGGCGAAGTCTGGAATGTGTTCGGTTTCACTGAAAGATCAAGTTTTGACACATTTGATTAAAAATTACAAGGCCACAACATTTTTAAAAATGAAACGTATGGATGGAATAATTGTTCACAATAAGATCAATAACATGCATTTATTAAAATATGGTCAATTTAAATAATTTTGTATAATATTACTATTGTATGCACATAACAAAATATATTAGCATTGACACCTTTGTCCAGTGTGGTCAGAATGGTCTCTGATGACCTCCATATGTGGTCTTGGTAATCACAATGCAATCACCTGGCTTTTAAAGTGGTCAAGTGCTATCCGATTACGATCTGACCACCGAAAGCGCATGTTAATAGCAGGTGTGACGGGAGCCTTTGTGTCTTAATTTGGATCAATTTTATCAGGGTCTCTTTGCTCTCATTCTGTCTCACAATCTCATACCACCCCACATTTTGTATGCCGTCTTGTCTCGCTTCCTCTGTCTCTCTTTCACTCTAACTCAATCTTGCTCTCTCCTCCCTCTTCCTCCAGTCTCGTGTGTAGTCCTTTCAGCGTAGAGCCTTTAATGTGATAATAAGGTGTGAAAATGGAGCCACAATGGCGGAAGGAGGATTGCAGTGGCAGATTTCTCCACTGGTCCTTACTGTGTGCCACGAGCGACTGGGTGGCTCGCGCTCAAGCGGCTCTCAAAGCCTCGGGCCCCTCTCTTACACTTCAGTCTAGAGGCTCATGGGAGCTTTGTAGTTTTGACTGAGCCTAGACACACTTAGGGTTGGGATTTATACTGAGACTGAGAAAAGTTATCTCTTTTAGGTCATTGTTAACAGTGGAGCTATTCCAGTAATGTGATACATTTTTCTAACAATTAGCAACTCTTTCAAATGTAGTATTGGAAAGTTAAATTGATTCAAGTGAATTGGTTAATCCTAAATTATTCTTTACCTCATATGCAGTATTGGAATGTCTGATTCATACTAATGAATTGGTTCTCTTTCTCTCTCTGGAAAGTCTGAATCATTCTATGGAATTGATTCTTTCTTTCAAATGCTTACGTATCAGTTGGAAAGTTTTATTCATTCGTGAATCAGTTCATTTACTGAATTTAATTCCTGCACAATCATCTTTGTAATGAAACAGCATTTTATGTAATATTTGGTTAAATGCTGCTGTTCTGACTTTTTTTTTTTTTTTTTTAGATTTCTAGTTTAATTTCTCATATTTCGTTTTCTATTTGTATTAGTTCTGTTTTGTGTAATTTTGTGTAATAGTTACATTTTGACAGCATCTCCATTTATTCTTTTATCCAGTCTCATTTAATCAAAACCCTCATCGTGCTTGAAAATACAGATTATATGTGTATGTATATACACACACACACATATATGTGTATGTATATGTACATAGTGCAGTTGACTTCTTTTTCAAAAGAGTAGTTTACTAGTTTACCTACTTCAATTCTTGAGTTCTAGTTTGGCAATCTACAGTTTCAAAATAGCTTCGCCAACACTGGATACAACCTGCTTGATTTTTTTTAATTTTTTTTATTGATTTACGTTTTGACAAGTACAGTAATTTTTGCTACTCGTGACATTTGCAAAAGCTCTGCATCAGCACATATATGAAGTACAATATGTAACAGTCAAGAAATAATTGTTACAGTATGATTTACCTGTCAATAGCAATCCCTTGACCTGACATCTTCCCTCTTTCTCTTTGCGGTTCATGTGTGTATTTACATAGATGCAGCAGTGTCAGAGCGAGACTCTGATAGAAAGGAGAGCCGGGTGACGGGTGAGGACGGAGAACAGAGTGTGACCAGTCATGACGAGAGGGTGGGAGAGGAGGATTTAGATGACGACTCCATCTTCACCTGTGACAACTGCCAACAGGACTTTGAGTGCCTGGCAGACCTGACCGAGCACCGTACCAACCACTGCCCAGCAGGTTTGTGTATGTGTTGTGTTTCTCCACTGTCTTTGAAGGCAAAGTGTATTTTTTTTCCTCTATGTATCCTCCTATCCCAGTTTAATGTGCCATTTGTGGGGTAACTTTTGTAGATTGCCACTTTTTTAAAATCGGCCACAGCAAGCATTTCACCTACAACAATCAATATTCATGCAACTTATTGAAGATGCAAATAATTTTGCATTGTGGGAGAGACTACCTGTTTAGATGTACAATGGCAGATGGGGGAAGTGTCAACCTACTTGAAAACAATCATTATTTTTTTTGCAATTTTGTGTGGTTATGCTATTGGCACAAAAATTATACACTACTTTAATTTCTTGTTTCTGAGGAAATCATAATGGCAGGAGGCAGAAGTTGGTATAGTTTTTGAGGCGGTGGGGTTACTTAGAGGCCGTTGGCTGTTCTGGAGTCAGTATGCTCCCTCAGGAGAGTGGTGTTTTAAAGCTAACACGCAGTACACGCACACAATAGCCGTTATTACAATCGCGGTAATTAATGAAACGCTGAAAGCGGCCCTGCAGGGGCATCTGCTTCCTAGCAGATTAATCAAGGGCCTCTCCTTAACGAGCATAAAAACTGAGGAAAAGAGGGGGAGAGATAGAAATATATATATAGAGAGAGAGTGATGCCATTCCAGCAGTCGTATGCAGTACGTTTATTGAATGATCTTGCAGTGTCTTTTCAGCTATATAAAATTCTCAAAATGTGGTGCTAGTGGATTATTATCCACAGCCTTCATCATACCAGAGCACACATGTTTCTGAGGGGACACAATACAGCATGACACAACCCTTTCCCCATCTCCTTCCGTTATTTTAGCTACTTCCAAAGTAATGAAATCATGGCCCTAGATTTTAGACACAATCTCAGTTTTGGAGTCATCAGAGAGATGCATGTTGTGTATTGGAGGGGAAAAATAAAGAGTGAAATGAAATTAAAAAATGCAGTCGTTCCCAGGAGTGTGTGAACTGGAGATTGTAAAAGAGGGTGCTTTTCAGTTGGAATGAGGCAGTAAGACTGCATGTCTCGGCTGCCATATCATCCATGTCCGTCAAAGGACATCTCAATTTAAAGGAGTCAGCCTTCATTTCTCGTCCTTCATTCGGCCTGTTTTGAAGGATGCATCAAGTGTATCCTTCGTGTCCTCCAATCACCCACAATCTTTTGCACACATTCCAGACCACAGAATGCTTGTCATTACATGTACTGCATTAATAGAAACAGGTTTTTCATATGAATTATTTTTCATATTATATTTTTAATAGATTTTTCACAACGTGACTGCGGGGACAGAAACATATATGATGTTACCATATGCATTTTACTATACCGTCTTATTATAAGATTTAATGCTGAGGAGGACTTTAGCCTACAAGCCTTCAATGGACTGGACTAGGAAGGACACAGCCTCACTAGAATGCAGCCTTCTGTTTGAGAAGCACCCATAATCTGGTGCTGTGTCTGAGGGATTGGACCGATCACAAACCTTCTTCCCATTTTGTATTATTATTATTATTATTATGACTATTATTATTATCAGTGTAATTTTAGTATTATTTCTATACTGTTATATATTTTATTAATATTTAAATTTTATTTGCATATTTTAAGATTTTGTTTTAATTTAATTAAATTTTTTGGTAGTTTTGTTATGTGCTTTTTTTTATTTTATTTTTTTATAAATATTACCATTTAGGTTTAATTTATTTATATTTCAGTTTTAGTTTTAGTTTTAGTTTGGTTTCAGTTTTTATTTATTTCCACTTAGTAATTTTAGCGCTCATTTCATTGGCAAGACAATATTTTTTAATTTTCATTTACATTGTTTTTTCATCTAATATTTGTATTTTATTTTATTTCTGCTTTATTTCAATAAACAAAAATTGTTAATAGTTTTATTTAACAATAATAACCCTGATTATTACTTTTTAAATTATTCTAATATTATAGAATATTAAATTAATTAAATTAATGAATCTATTAAATTAATATTGAATAATGCAATTATTATTCAATATTAGTTTAATAGAGTGTCCTATTTATTTTAAATTATTTATAACAACAATAATGACAACAACAACAACAAAAATAATGATAGCAATAAATAAAAAATCATTTGCAAACCCTTTCAAGTTCTTGACACACTCCTGGGAGCTGGTCATGTGGGAGAGAGAGTAGCATGCTGCTGGTGACTTCATCTGATAAGGGACAAACACACGCCATTTTGTGTGTGAGTGTGTGAGTGTGTGTGTGTGTGTGTGTGTGTGCGTGTGCGTGTGCGTGTGTGTGTGAGGGAGGCCATGTTGTGGAGAGCAGTGGATGGTTCCCATGGCCCCAAGGAGAGCCTGGCCAATATCAGCACACCAGCAGAAGGCTCATAAAGCCACTCTATCAATTTACGGTTATTATTATGACCACATGCCCGTCAGAGCAGGAATATTCTCGAGCACAGCCGTGCCACGCCACGGCATGAAATGAAATTTCTATTCCCTTAACAGAAGACACCGTGGCTATAGAATTACACCTGGAATCCCATCATGTGTTTGTGCGTGCATGTGTATTTGGCATGTCCGCCTCGTATTTGTGCACCGTCCTCTTTTTTAGCTTCTCGACAATAATATAACCTCGCTAACCATCCCTACCGTCATTGTCTTTCTCTGACTGTCCCTCCATCCCTCTCTTTTTCTTCTTCCCCCTTGCTGCCATTGATCGCTGCTAATATGAGTTCCACAGGAGACGATATTGGAGACGAGGAACGTCTGCCTTTCCGTCCCTCCAAATGTCTTTGGCTCTGCCTTACCCCATTACACTCCTAGCGTTTCCATCTCCTCCTACTTTCTTATATATCACTTTAACTTCTTGTGCGCTCACTCTTTTTCTGCTTAAGGTTAACAGTTGGGTTCAAAAGTCTGATATCACATTGAAAATCTGGAATACAAAATCATTTTTAAGCCTAAAAATAGACAAGTTTTGGGATTTTTAAAAATTAAAATAGAAAAAATATGATTTAACGTGAATAAGAAATATTTATGATTCAGCAATTCAGGACTGCATTTTTAGGTCACAACACAAATAAGTACATTTCTGAGATTGATCATGTGACTCTTTGTACAAATAGTTAGGTGTTTTATCATGTTTTACTCAAATTTGTGGAGTTCATGAAGTTCAAATGCTCCTGTCATTAATGCAAACATTAAAGCAAAAAGACATTCTGAAGTTCATATTAATATTGCAGTTCAGCTTTTCACTCAAATTATGCTCATAATATATGTGCAAAATAGAAAAAAAGTTTAAATAAAAGTATTTTCTTAGTGGTCCCAAACTTTTGGGCCCCACTGTATGTTTTTAATATGTATTACTACTGTATTCTAGCGTTTGTATGTTTGTGTTCAATGAATGTTTGTTTTATTTGTGCGTAATGTAAAGGGAATAACTAATGTAATTTTAGAAATTACTTACTACATTTTTGTAACCACGGTTTACACCATTCAAAGGTTTGGTGTTGGTAAGATTTTGTTCAAATGTTTTTAAAAGAAGTCTCTTATGCTCACCAAGGCTGAATTTACTTGATAAAAAAAAAAAGTAAAAACAGTAATTATTTTTTATTTTAAGTATTTTTTTTCCCAGTATTCTTTGAATATAAAGTTAGAAAACAGCATTCATTAGAAATAGAAATCTTTTATAACATTACAAATGTCTTTACTGTTACTTGAATAAAAGTATTAATTAAAAAAAAATGACCCCAAACTTTTGAACAGTAGTTTAAATGACCCTGCGTCCCGATAACATGTCTGTTTACAGGATTACAGTGTAAGTGTGTGTGTTTGTGTTAACTTTGCTGGCAGTTGGACAGCCTTATATTGTCTAGTGTGTGTTTATATTTGTCTGTGTGTGAATCTATCGGGTCATGAGTGTGGATTAGTGTTTGTGTGCACAAGTATGTGAATGTGTGTGGGTGATACAGGAGTGTGTGTGTGTGTGAGTGTCATACTGTGGGCTGATTCTGAGGGGAGGCTCTACTGGAGGAGGAATCTGGAACACTGGCTCCCTGAGGAGCGCTTGGAAAAAACCTCAGATCAAATGGAGAACATTCACTGCGCTGCTCCGCTCCACTGCCCTGCAACCGGCCAAGGTTGGGCCCTGGCTGTTAACAACACTCACCTCACTCTCTTGCTCTCTCTTTCTCTCTTTCTCCCTCTCGCCCCCTTTCCACATGTCCCCTGTGGCATTGTGAAGCTGACCCCTCCCTCTCTAGTCTGGAACAGAAGGCCCTATAGCCTCCTGGGTTTGGCTCAGTCGAAGAAAGAGGCCCAGTTTAGACTCCACAGCACAGCATGTGGACCAGTAGGCCCGTTCAGGTGTCCTCTCAGCCTCGTTTTTACTATATGTGTAGCCTTTATTGGTCCACCTTATCCATGTTTTGTATATAGCAGTGTTGACCACCCTGCGAGCTTTCTAAACTCATGTGGAAGGACAGGGGGTGAGCAGGAGGCACAGATACACACACACACAGAGGTGACCGCTGCATGGCAGCTGAGCTCTTCTAGCTTGAAATTAGAATTCCTCCTCTGACCCATTTCTCTCTTGATCAGTTCATATTTTGATCTGTATAGAAAATAAATGTCAGGATGTGTCTTCCTGAAGTAGAGCGGACGAGAAAGACTGAAAGACTTCGGGGAGTAAGCCAGAGAATGGTTGAGTGAAGCAGGCAGCCGTGTGGGTAAACGAGAGAGCTGTCAGTCAGCTGGGGGGGCGGGTTCTCCACCTGTCAGATACAAATAGGAGGCGAGTGCTAATTAACCCGCCTTCAGAAGACTGAGGGGAACGGCAAGCGCTCCAGAGAGACAGAATGAGAGAGAGGGAGAGAGAGAGAAAGAGAGTTGATGGTTGGGGGGGTTAGTAGTCAGTAGAAATAGCTCTACACAGCTCACACACTCTCTGTCACTGCTCCGAGAAAGAAAGAGAGGGTGGGAAGACAAATGGCTCCTTTTTTTTTTTTTTGGCCTTTTTGCCACTTTTATTTATAGGTATAGTCAAGAAAGGACATGAAGTGATGGGTAGAATAAGGGGGAATGGGGTCAGTAAATGTCACCAGCTGGATTCAAACTCGCATGGGCTGCATATGCGCTAACCGCTAGGCCGCAGACTTGACAGTGAGGTGTACTCTAAGTTGAGATGTCAGTTAGCTTCAAACTTGCCAGTACTCACATTTTATTATTTAATTTAGATATATTTTATTGAAATATTTTTAACATGTATTTGTAATTGTGTTTAAGCCTCTGGTGCTCTTTGCGTGTCAGATTTTTTTTTTTTTTTTTTTTAAATGAATGTACTATATTTTAGTTTGATAATGTTTTTTATTTAATATTTTGTATTTTTAGGGGATTTTATGGTACTAAATTATATTTATGCTGTAGTTATAATCCATTTATTCACTTTTTGAGCATAAACCTGAAAATGAAATTTCCAACTTGAACTGTCATAAATTTTAAATTCTTTAGAGCACAGACTTATTTTTAATCTCTTTTCAAAGGCGACACTGGGCAAATTATTGCTGAAGTGAAAAAAAGTTAAAAAAAAAGTTAACTTAAAGTTTGTTTATTATTATGAAAAATGTCCAAAAATACTATTTTAATTTTTTTATATATATTTTCAAAATCTTGTTTTACTCTAAAACGGCAAGAATATCAAAGCCATAAATCTGAACAAGTTGTGTTCCAAATTTGCGCTTGATATATCAAAAAATGAGCTTTCAGTAAGATTTTGTTTGGCCACAGTACCAAAAGTTGTCACTAGATGAAATTCTTCTTCCATTCATTTCTAATGCAGTCATTTTTGTCTGCGAGGAGCACAAGACTATTTTTTTCAGAACCATTTAACCTTTTCGATTCATGTCCATGATTTTTTTTTTTTTTTTTTTTTTTTTTTTGTGTTCACATAGCAAGTGCCAAAACCTTTAGTTTTGTTCCATTCTGATAAAGTAAAAAATTCTTCAAAAAAAACAAAAAAAAACAAACATTTTTTGTCAAAAATGACCAAAGAGCAGCAGATACTAGTAAATTTAATAACATTATTACACTTGATTCAGTTTAGTTAATATTACTTAATTATTTGTATTTTTTGTTTAATAAAACTACTATATTGAATAAATATTTAAATAAAATATTTTAAAAATAAACAGAACTTTGTAAATGGGTTGTGAATGGTAATCGTATCCCATTCGCTTTTTCTCTTTAAGCCTGTAACATTTAGTGCACACTAACTCATTTACTTCTATAGACACTCTGACACACACAGAGCGGTGTGCCCTCTCATCTGCTGGCAGGCTTGGTGGGGAGTTGTGCGTCTGGCATGCAGTTGAAGTGTAATGGGGGTATGTGACGGGGCCTCGGGGTGGTTCGGTCCCCTGAGAGTGCAGTCACCCCCTTCATTTTTTCACTAAACACACACTCGCCCAGGGCGCTTCACGCCATGAATACATATCCCTTTTCCACTTATCTATCCTTCCATCCATCCATCCGTATGTCTGTCCGGGCCAACCGAAGACCCCCCAGCTCCTGCCTGTCGTCACGACAGCAGCTGAATCCAGGGAGGCCAAGACTCTTATTAAAGTTGCAGATCATTTTTCTCTCTCTTCATCCTACAGAGAAAGAGGAGAGTAGTTTGTAATTTGATCTTGCTGTGCTAAGAAAAAAAGCTGGACAAGGACAAATTAGTACCTTAAATAAGCTTTATTGGCATTAGTGTATTAGTCACATGTTTTAATAAATGTGGCTGGACATAAATTTGTATGTTAAAGGAATTTTTTGGGGTTAAATACAATATAAGATTTATTAAATTAAGCATGATTGCCATGGAAAATAGTTTTGACTTGGTTAGTGAAAACCAATAAAAACGCACGCTTACAGTGCCCCTTTTCCTCCGACAGGGGGCCAATCTGGAATCTTTTCGTGTGTCTCAGTTGAGCTGAAAAAATTGGCTCCGCACTGGCCCCTAAAAGCTGCTGATCTCAAAATAAAATTTTATTTTATTAAAAAAGCATTTAATTAAAATAATTGATATCATTTTACATATATTTTACACACACACACACACACACACACACACGTATAATTTGTTTTTAATATAACACAACATTGCATTAGAAGCAGATTGTAATTGCACTGAATTAAATACTTAAGATGTTAAAATAGATGTTAACATATGTTTGTACAATCTGTATGGCTCATAAACAGACTTTGTGAAGTTTATTTGTGGACAGCTTTTAACATAATCAGTTACATCATTTGCTGTCAAGTCAGCGGAAATGCGGTCTGAAGAGAGGTTTGCAGATCACTGGTTGAGCTTCACGGCATACCCCATATTGCCTCGTAGATCTTTATTGTAAGCACGTAACTGTCTTTTTTGCTTTTACAAATTGTGAGATGAGCTGAAATTGTTGTCTGTGGTAATCGACAGCATGCCACGTTTGTCTTGAGCTGTATTTGCTTTATGTGCGTTTGCGGCACCTATATCAGAGGAGCGCGTGTGTTCGCTTCTGTGTGTTTGCACAAATCAGACTACGCGTGTTCCCTCAAAGTGAGAGCTGCTTTGTGTGTTGGTCCTCCCTTACCCCCTCCATTCTCTCTCTCTCTCTCTCTCTCTCTCTCTCTCTCTCTCTCTCTCTCTCTCTCTCTCTCTCTCTCTCTCTCTCTCTCTCTCTCTCTCTCTCTCTCTCTCTCTCTCTCTCTCTCTCTCTCTCTCTCTCTCTCTCTCTCTCTCTCTCTCTCTCTGAGCCAGAGGGTGGCCTGAAGATTCCTCCACTAAGCCTTTGGCACAGATACAAATGCAGTCACAGCTGGTTGTAAACTCAGGTTTTCCAGGGAGAGCAAGAGCCCTGCCTCCATAAGAGAGAGAGAGATTGAGGGGAGGGGAGGGGGCACAGCATGCAGGGAGAGAGAGAAAGGGAGGGGGTGAGACGAAGGAGGGTTGTTTCAAAGCACACTGGAAGTCATTTTTCATCACAGGGTTCATTTTTCACGATGAAGTTCTTTTCTCTCTCCTTTTTCTCTTTCCCCATCGCTGTCTTTCAGAGTCTCTTTTTCGTTTCCTCTCCTCCTCCTTCCATACGTGACTCTACTTATCTTGTGTTTACCCCCCCTCGCTTGCTCTCCTAGCCCTAGATTTTCCTCTTCCCCCTCTTATAAAATATGGATGGCACCAGTTTTGGGAGAGTTGAGAGGCTCTCTGGCAGAGAGAGCTTGCTCTGTCTCTGTAGAGACTCGGTTTGTGCATGCACCTAAACACTTCACTGAGCAATCTGTCAACATGTCAGCAACACATGTTTTGTAAAAAAAAAAAAAAAAAAAAAAAAAAAGAGAGGAGGAGAGAGGGGAAAAAAGAAGAAGAAAAAAAATCGCTTCCAGAGGGAGTAATGGCTCCCACCAGGACTCCGAAAATGCTTTGAATTCAGCAGATTTCTATTGCGGGGGGACTCCCCTGGGGTGCCTTTTTTACAATGCCTGCATTTCAGAAATTTGAGCCAAAGACCCCTGGGGGCGTCCTTTCATAATGCCTGAAAATGTAGGGTTATATTGTGTGCAGTTCCCCATGGGGCCTTTATTAATACCTGAATTCTGAGGGACTGGAAATTACACAGGGACTCTGTGGGGGCCTGCGCTCGCACCAGGAAGGGAGAAAAACTCTGTGGGGACGTTCTCTCTTCTCTTCTCTTCCTTTTCCTTCCATCCTCTCCTCTCCTCTCTCGTTTTTTTCTTTCCTGCTCCACGCAAGAGCGAAATAAAAGAATTTGCCAAAGGACACAAAAAAGGAGCGTGTGTGTGTTGGCGGCAGCGTACTTGTATTCAGCTTGCCTTCTCGGAGGGAAAAAATCAGCCGATTAAAAATGTAACTCTCTCTTTCTATCTCTCTCTCTCACTCTCTCTCTTTCTCTCTCGGCTGCTGTGTCGAGCAGGCGGGCGGAAGAGGGGAGAGTAAATATTTGGTCTGTCTGCGTGTGCCCAGGAAGAAGCCAAAATCTGTTGGAATATCCACACACAATTTTTTCCCGCTCGTTGGAGAGAGAGAGAGTTAATATTCCTGCCACCAAACGCACTCATTTGTATTCATTGGCTATACGAAGGGTGTGTACGGACAAATAAATGTACAGATAATCAAAGTACACAATTACAAATGTATTTCTTTTGGTGCTCATCCACACCAATATGCATAATTCATGCTGTGCTTATTTGCGCAAGCTCTGGTCACGCGTCCTTTTTGTTTTAGGGTTCAAATCGTCTCTCTTTTTTCTGTATCAAACGCATGTACTAATGCATAAATATTACTCATTCATACATAAAGATCTCTGCTCGCCTCAGGAAGTGCACTAGTTCGAAATGAATTTTCTGTAGATCAAATTAAACTTTCCATTCCTAGATGCTGACTGCTCAACTTTGAGCCCCAAAGTCAGTTGAGGCCGTGTCTGCTCCCATTGAGCGATTGTAGGTCCATTCTAAGATGGCCGCCCTTTGTTGGTTTTCCGCAGGGATGAGGTCTTTGTCAGAGGCTCTGTGGGCGGAGGAGGTCAGGTGTTTCGGTCTTCCGTTGATCGCCTTGCGTCTTAGTTAGGGTTTTGTGTGAGAATGTGACCCCTGGTTGGTGGGTGTGACCTCGGTGACCCCGGGCATTGGAGAATAGAGCCATCACCAGGTTCTTTGCGGGGAGCCGCGGTAATGAGGAACAGCCTGTTCTCTCCGATTCAGTCCTTTTGCCCCCTCCTTCTCTTTCCGTCTCTCACCCTGTAGTGGATAACCCAAACTGCCCTCTTTCTCCACATCTCCCTCTCTCCAGCTCTCCTGCAGTGTCCTTTCTCCCTTTCTCATTTTCTTTTCACTCACTCCCCACCTCCTGTTGAGTTCGGCCCATTTGCCCCCAACTCCCTCGCTCTCTCAATCTCTAGCTTCTCCATTATAGTTTGTGGCTACTAGCTGTGCTCCTCCACTCCTCACTGGCTCCCTATAGCCAGCTTAGTGTGGGCCGAATGTGGGCGTGGAGTGGGCCCCTGCAGGTCCGGTCCTCAAGATGCGCCATTGCCGGCATTGTTACCATACAGTATGAAGATGCGGTCAGAGGGTGTTGTATGTCAACACACCCCGGAGCTGCAGACCTTGGGTACTTGCACACATACACCTACTGTAGACCCGCATACTCTTTCACATTCTCGCACTCAAGGGGCCCAAAATCGCACACACACAAACTCTCACATACATACACACACTTGGTGCAGTGGAGCCAAAGGGCAGTGTGCCAGGGGGAGAGCTGTTATAATAGTTTTAACCCTGCGCTCAGGTGTGGCTCGCCTTTGTCAAGTGAAATGTCAGGAAAAGCAGTGCCCCTGGGACGTACGCACGGAGAGAAATGGGCAAGGCTGTCTGAATCCACACTCTTTTCAAAGAGCCCCAGCCTTTCCCCCTCCGCAGACAGACCAGAGTCCATTAACCACGGCCGCCAGCGTACATGCTCACACACTCGCCCTTATTGACACACACTTACTGATTCAGCACGCAGACATGTGCACGCCAGTAGAGATGGATACATACACGCCCTTAAATGCTTTTCCGTTTGTCATGTTTTGTTACTTTTATTAAATTGGTGTTCGTTCGAGTGTCTTTACAGGTCTGTTCCATAACCTAGTAGTTGCCTTATAGTTGCTATAAGGCAGCATGCAATCTGAAATGAACCCTCTTAAGTGACAAATTTGGAACTCTACATAGGCAGCAATTTGCAAATAATGCTCCTAAAGTGAAGCACAGTTGTTCCTGGTAGAGTGTTCCTGGTATCTTGATGTTTTTCAGTATTTATCTACACTCGTCCGCCATCTTGGATTATTTTTTTTTCCTGTGTTCCTCCAGGAAAGTTTCTACCTACGAGTTGAGAAATTATAATTATGTCATGCGTCCATTGATTTTGGTTGTGATCAATTACAATCAATCAAATTTCTCTGTCTTTTTAACTTCTTGACAAAGACAGGGAGCTTTTTTAGCACTAATGCTACATAACAAAGGATACACATTAGGTATGTGATTTTATTTTGGTCATTCTTGTGCTGTATCATCTATGTATTTTATTACAGAGAATGATGGGAAATGTAGTTTACTGTCTTCATAAACCATTAAAAGTTGTTTTTATTTTAATACACAAAATTCATACAAACTAAATTGTACAGTCATCTTTTACAATTACAACTGACCCTTCGCAAAGAACCCTTAGGTATTATCGCTATGTCCGAAAAGCCATGGTGTATTTTTCATGGTGCAGTGAAAAATACATTGTTGAGCAAAGAGGACACTGACAACACGCCGACAGACAAGACAGAGGAGGTTACTTTTGGTATGAAACAAAGTCTTAGCTTTCAAAATTTGTAATTTTTTTAAAAGAAATTCAAACAATAAATACCATTTTGTGCCTCTTTAATGTGTCGTGACAGAACGCTGTAGTGCCTCAGTTCAAGCGACACTTAAAACCGATCACGTCCTAGTTATTGCACGAAATAAACATGAATGGACATCAGAATCAGAAGGTATGCTGTTTTATCCACGGAAAGACATTAGTACACCATTTTTCAAGTTCAAGTCCACTGATGTTAATCTACTAATCTCTGGTTTGTTTGTCAGACAAAATGGAAGATTCGGCGTTATGATTGGTCAGATCGCCTGTCAGTCAAACTCCCGGTGAAGGGTGAATTGATCAATAACAATTTGTTTCTCACCAGTTATTGCTAAGGTAAGCAGCCGCTAGGATTTGGAACAGAACTTAACAAATGATCTATTTAAGTGTCTTATCTCTTCATAATGTGGCGGCCTATCTCTTCATGTGGTCTCATGATGTGGTGGCTAATCAGTCTGTTTTGTAGTAACACAGAACGCCGGCCTCCAATACTGTCAATATTACATCTCCTATGATTTGTGCAATCTTCACATCTCACATAAATACATCATATATCGCATATTCTCATTTCCGTAGTTACGATATATCACAGCTGATATTTTGCACACGGCCCTCACTCAATAAGTGTCCACAAATGATAAAGAAACTCTTTTCCAATCTTCCCATGAGGACAGCCCCCCTTGGGGACCTCTGCCAGCCTCAGGCAGGCTCTCAAACACCCATTACGCCCTCCCTCTATTTCTCTTGCACATACACGCACTCATACACGGTGACGTCAGTGGCTGGTTGCTCCCCTGGGTGCCAGGAGCAGTCTTTGTTCCCCCTCGTTTTCCCCCTCCCCTCCAGTCCTGCTCCTCTCCATGTCCTTTGTCCCTGGAAATAGCCATCCAGCTAAGTGCCTGATTGGAATCCTTCGCATCTTGGCAGGGTCGCAAGGGGGGGGCGTCCATAACCACGAGGGAGTGAGAGATGGATGGATAGTAGGAGAAAGAACAGGACAGGTCTAGATTTAGAGCGTAATATCGGATGAGGGAGGGCATGTACGTTGTTTTTTTTTCATTCTTTCAGCGGAATTAGTGCGGTAGGTGCGTATTGTTTTGTTGAGGCTAGTGACAGTGGAGCTTCCCGGGAGAAACGGAGAAAGGGAAGTGCATGATGGGGGTTGAGTGTTCAAAGGAGATGGCCCTCTATTGGGGTTAAAGATCTGGAGAATCCTTCTGCTGTTCCTTCGAGCTCAGAGCCTTCTCTATCCACCCTGCCTTTGTAAAATATTTAAACCTGTTTCTCATTTCTGGGGAGGATAGGAAACTCACTGCTGAATAAGTAACCAGACCTGAGAGTGGGTGGCGTCGCAGACACAAACTCCACCTCGGAAAAGACGATAAATGCAACCCGATGAGAAAAAAACAAAACTTGTCACGTTATTAGTCTTGGTGTCTCGCCATTGCCGCCTTTCTTTCTTTCTTTCTTTCTTTCTTTCTTTCTTTCACTCTTTTTTTCGCTCTTTCTTTCACTCTCTCTCTCTCTCTCCCTCTCTTTTATTCTTCTCTTTCTTTCTTTTCCCTCTATTTAATGAGAGCAGCTCCAGTGGAGCGCAGTAGGGCCGTGGCGGACCTGCTCTCTAGCTGGCTGGTGGGAGCGCCCTGCTCAAGTAATGAACTCCCCCAGGACACAGCACAGCAATGCGGGCCTGTTTCCACACTCCGTTCCCAGGGCAGGCCGGGACTGCTGTTGCCGCCGCCGCTGCTGGGTGGGGAGACGGAGAGAAAGAGAGGGAAACAGAGAGACTGGTTACCCCCCGGTCTGCTGCCAAAGCGTGCGGCCTGCGAAAGCCTAGATAAAGTGAAGTGGGGGTTTGAAGGAGAGGGAGTGAGCGAGGGAGCGTCGGGAGGCTCTGACAGCTGTGGGGGGCTTTGGGTTGACTGGTGAGGGGCTGATAACGGGTTGGTACGGATCGGAGACGACTAATAATCCACAAGCATGCTGAAAAAGTTGAGGAGACATGGAATGAGTGTGGTTGTGTGTGTTGGTTTGAGATTGTGATGAATACTCTGAACTGGCACCATGTGTCCAGCTGGTAAGCATCATATCCTAGCATCATACCTGTGCTAGAAAACGATGGTATTCATTATTTTTTAATGTATTTTTTATTATGTTATTTTTTTTGTATTTTCTTTTTTTGTTTGTGAAGATGTTTGTAGAATATAGGCAGACCTAGACCAAGCCTTGGTGTCTCCCATTGCCTTCCTTCTTTCTTTCTTGCTTTCTTTCTTTCTTGCTTTCTTTTTTGCTTGCTTTCTTGCATTTTCTGCACTGATTTGTTGGATGGCCCAGTGTCTTGTGGGATTGCAGAAGAATCAGTGGTGATTTTGTTGTGATTAGCTTACGATGGAGAGTTTCCACCACCGGTTTGGGTCAGAATGAATACTTCTTGATGTAGACAAGGCAGCATCATTCCCCCAGAGCTCCAAAAATGTGATATGCGGATGTCAGAGAGGCTTGGCAGGGCTCTATAGTGATCCAATCGTGCATAGACAAGAAGTTGTTCCACTATTTGTGCCCGAAAACCACAGCCAAGTCTTAAATCTAATTTCGGCCACAATCTGCAATCAATGAAAATCCTGAATGTGATATTTCAGAAATTCAGAGAGCTGGAAATGAACTCCACGGCAGCAGTCATGAAGTGAAGAAAGTTTAGTGTGGGTGGCGATGTGGTAGCGTGACTTGTTGCCCGATATAGACCGACCCTGTATATTTCTCTCGTTTCACACCTCAGACACATCAGAGACCCCTGTCAGACACTTTCCAGAGATAACAACATTTCTTCCAAATGAAATAAGGCATGAGCGATTGTTTTTTTTCCTTTCGACATAATAATACCCATATGTCCTTAATTATTCATATTTTACTAATGCAGTCTCTAAATGGCTGGAAACACAAGTAAGTAATAAAACACTTGGGGGTTTGATTTAATTTAATTTTTTTCATATTAATTTAATTTTGGGGCATGCGTGCGAGCTTGTGTGGCAGAAAACACACCCTTCCGTATTGGCTGTGTGCTTTTGCTTGTGTGTGGTGAGGAGAGAGAATAAGAAAAAAGTGAGAGACAGGTCAAGTAGACAGGTAAGACATTAGGCAGACATATATGCCTATGTGTCTTTTCACTTCCAAACTCTTACTGTATTCTCTTTCTATTCATTCAAATGTGTGTAGCAACACCTCTGTCATCAGTTACACCTCTTCTTGCCTTTATTTTTTAAAATACCCCAAATCTAAGTTTACTATAATTGCTCATACATTTAAACCACCCATACACCCAAACACCCATAACCTTATATTTTAAACTTTGGTGCATAACTTACTTTTCCAGGAGCTCCTCACTGCAGAACACAAGATCCAGGATCCAGAATTTCGTGTTTTGCAGTGAGGACCATCTCTACTTTTCTTCCGAGCTCTTTTTTTTTTTTTTTTTTTTTTTTTTTTACTTTCTCTACCAACATTTTCACTGGCTTCACCACAAAACCACAAAAGAATGATCTTGTCTTTATTTTTTATTTTAGTTAATATGTGTATTTTATATATTATTTTTTTTCATTACATAATTTTTTTTTGTAATAAATTAAAAATATTTCAGATTTTTCATTAAATGGAAAAAGATAAAAAAATTACATTTTATTTTTATTTATTTATTTTACTTTTTTACAGGAATTAAATTTACAAAAATAATTGGTTTTCTTAACTATAATACTATAACTATAATATAACTATAATATATTTTTTAAATATGCAGTGTGTGTGTGTATATTAGAGATGCACCGATACTAAATTTCTCAACCGATACCGATAGCTGATTATTCAGAGTGATATCTGCCGATACCGATAGTTTCAGGGTTCTGCCTTTTATAGCCTGCCTTCTTTTAAGTTAATGATAATTTCATTATAATTAATAATTAATCATTATATTTTGAATTATTATATTTTGAATGAAATGCAAATACAAACTTTATTCTCACCATTTCATCAACTTGTTTCAGAGTAACTGGTATAATTATAAACAAACACATTACTCACATTAATATTAACACTCGTTAACTAAATTCTGAAGATTAAATTAATATTTCTTATTTCTATATTTGTTTCTTTCTGAATGTTATTAATTCATATAATTACTATTAATATTGAACATCAAAGTGGTTTCTTAGCATTTTCTTTACACAAAGTACAAATTCAGTGCATATCGATACCCGATAGTGTGAAAATTTGCTTTTATTGGCCGATATATTGGCGCATCTCTAATATATATTATTTTGTGTGTGCGTGTGTGGAAACACAGCGCTAAGAATCCCAAAACCAAGGACCAGTGGGCTGTCCTTATTGTTGAGCCTTAGTGGATGATAAAAAAAAAAACCCATAGACTTACATTGATGAAGGGACTTTAGTCATATTTGGTCTTTTTTGATTTGGACTAGTACACAACCAGCCAGAGCACCCTACATAGACCATCCCAGCATCATGGCAGGGACTTTTTGTCATCATATTTGCTTTAAAAATGTATAACTGTAATTGTAAGTCGTTTTATTGATTAAATCTACACCCCTCCCGTGGTTGAGTTTGATAGTGAAGTTCTTCCATAGGATAGGGTAAGAAGAACGAGGGAGGGCATACATGAAAGCCAGATCCTTGTTGAAGCCATTTTCATGTTTCTGTTCACCCGCGTTATTAAAAAGTGGTGGCGGGGCCACATTTGATGTGAGGATGGGGCTGCACTTTTAGTGTTAGTCCCACTGCAATCCTTTTTTCTGCTGTGGAGTCTGAGCAGCTAGTGGTCGCCATTGATCTACTGCACGCCGTCACACTGCCCTCTACCACACTGTGTGCTTCATTTTGTGTGTGTGAGGTGGCTTTTTTTTCATATATGTGCAGGCATTTGTATGCATGTTGGCATGTGCATTTCATGTATTTTACATAGGTGTGAATGTCTATACACATTGTATGTTTGAATGCACGTCTGTCTGGAGGTCAGATTGCTTCTCCTTCCCAGAGAACAGCCCCTGGGGCGATGCCAGAAGTTCCAACAAAAAGTTTTTTTTTTCTTCTTTTTTCCAAGTCGTTCAGTCACAGTGGACAGCTATCCCCCCCATGGGCCAGCAAGGGGGCTTCCCGCATGGGGTGGGGTCTTGCCGGCAGAGGGGGAGGGCGAGGATGGGATCTGGCAGCGTTTGTGCGTCCTGGTAGGGGTTAGAGTGTGTGTGTGAAGGACTAGCGCAAAGGCAACCCCAGGAGCCAATGGATTGGAGAAGTTTTCACATTGCCTCCATCCTCTCTTTCCCTCTCCCCATGCTTTAGCGGATGTAGGCCGTAATTACTGGACCCCCTGGCTTCCCTTTCTCCCGACCGCAGCCTTTGATCTGTTTCATGTCGGGCAGATTTTTTTTCCCACTCGCTGTACCTTTGTCTCGTCCTCCCTTTCTTTTCTCTGCCGCTCCTTTTCCCCCAGCTGAGCCCCCTTTGATGGAGACAGTTTGAGCTCTTTAATACACAAAGAGAATTTTCTCTCTCGCCACCCTCCATTTTGTTTTAAAGTTGGGTCCTTTTTGTTGACAACCACATTGAACTTGATACTGATTTTTTTTCTTCCTGTTTGCTAGTTTATTTTGTGGTTTTATGGTCCTCATGACCTTGATTAAAGGCATTGTGTTCTTTTTTCCCCTGCTCTGTCACTGTGTTAAAAGTGAAAAACTCAAACTAATGGCTGGCCACTCTTTGGGTCGTCCTGTCGTCTTTTTTTGCATTTGAACAGTGAAGAAACAAGATGCAGGCGATGTGTGTTTTAGTTTAATGTGTGTTCTTGCCGTTGTGTGTGTAGGAGAGAGTCTCAGGGAGTGCATAGGTTTAACAAAAATAATAATCCACTGATGAAAACCGTTCAAAGTGAATAAGCGGTCCTCACCTGTTGGCGGTCGTGCATTGTCCGTTGTTTAGTGCATGTCCCGCCGGGCGTTGATCCATAGCCTCCCGCATGCATGGACGTGGGTGTTGTGTTTGTTTGTAAAGTAATGGCATTGTTAGCATAATGTTGGGTTGATTTGCTATTCGGTGTGCCTATTCTTTTGGGCTAATTGCCACGGTACATAGCGCTCCAGCAACGTTAAATGGCCAGTGTGAGTTTCTAAGAAGGCTCAAACCATATCAGAGCGTGTGTGGGTATGGTCCAGTGATCAGATTTTGTTAACAGATCGCAGACAGGCGATCTGTTGTAACTTTGCTGTTTGCTTGTTGAAAGATTTTGTTTGTGTGTCTGTGATTTTTTTTTTTTTTTTTTTCAGATTTTCTGTTCCTCTTGTCTTTTGATTGATGATTCTCTCTTTCTCCCTCTCTGTCGGTATGAAGCTGAATGTCAGCGGTTAAAGGAATAGTTCAGCCAAAAATTACAAATTTGTCATTATTTACCTACCCTGGTAGAGTCCCAAACCCCTTTAAGACTTTCTTTCTTCTGTAAAATGCAAAAAGAGATGTTAGTCAGGATATCCAGAACAGATTTTGTTCTGTTATTCACTGAAAATCATACATTCCATGAGATTTAATAGCTATAACAAAATGAAAGATTTTGAGTGAATTAATGATAAATTTTGTGAAAAATTTTATTTATAACCATAAAAACGTATTTATAATATATATTTATATTTATATATATGTTTATATTTCAAAAATAATCTGTTCCTCACATAAAGCTATTGTAGGCACACCAGATTTGACATTAGCGCAAAATGCCACTGGATCTCACACATCTCATAACCCATTATTTAACACCAATATTTTAATATGCACAAGTGTGAATGTGACTTCAGACCTTTGATTTTCAGTGACTAAATAACAAAATAAATAATAACTGATTTTGACTTATTAATGATTGCTTTTTTTAATTTGTTTGAGCTCAACACCATCTTTTATGGTATAAGAAAGAGCTGTGTGAATATTCATCTCTTTTTGCGTTCCATGGAAGAAATTCGTACGGATTTGGAACAACATGAGAGTGAGTAATCCATGGCATAATTTTCCATTTGTGTGAACTGTCTCTTTAAGGGCAGCTGTGTGAGTTTATATGTGTTGTAAGTGATTGTGTGTGAGAGAAGCGAGAGAGAGAGAGACAGAGACAGTGCATGCTGCAGTAATGACAGTGGTGAGGTGCAGCTGTTTGTGTTTATATGTGTCGTATTCGAGTGTGTGAGAGAGACAGAAAGAGAGGTTGAGCAGCAGACAGGCAGAGAGAGACTGTGCGTGCTGCTGTAATGACAGTGGTGAGGTGCCGCTCTCTCTGCGTCCTTGAACCCCGGCTGGGTGCTCTGGTGTCACCCTGGGGAGTGCACCGTTTAATACCACAGTAATTATCCTGTCCTTATTCACCACATTGCCGTCCAGGTGTCTCCTTCACCCTGCCTCGCAGCGTGTGTGTATCTGAGCGCATGAACTTGTGTTTTAGTGTTTTTTTTTTTTTATAGTGCCGCTGCCCTGTATTTTTATGCCTCTTAATATTCATGACACCTTTTCATTAACTCATGTGGGTGTGTGTGTATGTGTCTGTCAAGTTTTTTTTTTTTCGTTCGCTGTTTGTGTGTTGATGTTATATGCGCAGTTCTGCGTGTGCTAGTTCCTGTTTACTCAACTGTTTGTGCATTAATGTCAAAGCATGGGTTTTGTGTGTGTAGTTTTTGTGTGTGTATGGGTATATGCATATGTGTATGTGATGTCTTTCTCTCCGGATCTCCAGCTTACCGTCTGTCTGCTCTCACAGTCTGTGTGACTAATGGCAGGTCCAGGTGTTCCTCTCAGTTCTGGCGGTCCCTTGAGGGGCCGATGGCTCCCACTGTGGCAGCGTGGGCAGGAGGTACCCGCCTCTCTCTGCCTGTGTGGAAGGTCCCCTGGGCTTAGCAGCCTCTTGAGGACCCCAGCCTTAACCCCCCACTCTCAGCTCCATAGTCCTCTTATAGCTTAGATATTGAAGTGCAATATTATGCATTAGCTCATGTTGTGATTTTGATATCTGAATTGAATGTGATGAGATAAAGAGAGAGTGTACTGCAAAATAATGCCAAGAAAACACCTTTCTATTGCGTTGACTTTGCTTGCACTTAAAAACAAACAGCACCACTAGTGTATTCAGATTCAATAACTGTTGACACATATGAGCCAGTTCTTTTAATAAATCCTTTACAAACTCCGTTTAAATCATTCAGATGAATCTTTCAGTTAATGATCTCACTGCATTCCTGTACGTAAATTACTCCAAAGCTTCTTATGCTCACTCACAGAGGCTTCATTTACATGATCACAAATACAGTAAAAAAAAAAAAACACAATCTTGTGAAATATTATTGCAATTTAAAATAGCTGTTTTCTATTTTAATATATCTTAAAATGTTATTTATTCCTGTGATGGCAAAGCTGAATTTTCAGCAGCCATTACTTCAGTTTTTAGGGTCGCATGATCCTTCAGAAATCATTCTAATATGCTGATTTGACGCGTAGGAAACATTTATTATTATTATCAATGTTAAAAACAGCTGTTCTGCTTGGAAAGCATGTTTTTCAGGATTCTTTAATGAATAGAAAATTCAGAAGAACTGCTTTTATTTGAAATAATTTTTTTTTTTTGTAATTACCTTTACTTTACTATCACCTTTGATCAATTTAATGCATCCTTGCTGAATAAAAGTATTCATTTCTTTCTTTCAAAAGAAAAAAAGTTGGTTACACTTTATTGTAAGGTGTCTTTGTTACACTTTAATTATGCATTTAAGTATTGAGTAATACAGTGTTAAGTAACTTACATGTATTTACTATAGGGTTAGGAGGATTAGGGTTTGGTTTGGTTTGGTTTAGGGTTAATAATTATGCATAATTTATAGTTATTGCTATAGTTACTGCATGTAACATATGTAACAATGACACTGTAAAATAAAGTGTTACCAAAAAGTCTTAAAGACCCTAAACTTTGATAGTGCAAGTTAAAATCAGTATCATTATTGACTAGTTGTTCATAACTGAACATGTAGTTAAATATGCATGCTTGAAAACTATAAATTGTAAACTATAAATTAGGAATCATTAAATGGCAACTATCACCAGCATACCTGTTTTCCCTTCACCTGACTGTAGGGGGCAATACACATGCCCTACACCAGTGTTTCCTGACCCTGGTCCTGGATAACCTCCAGTATTGTACATGTTGAGTCTCGTCCTAATCAGATAGACCTGATTCAGCTCATCAGTAAAAAACGCTGCTCTAAATAAATGCACTTCCTGGTTAAGAGTCAGGGCATAGTGAGCAGCGCTTGTGCTCATGACACATAGAGCTGTCAGCTCATGAAGTCCCAGGTTTCTCTCCAGTCTGTGATCCTGTTCCGTCTTTTTCTCCTTTAACTTTCCTGTCTCTTTTGGCCTATGAATAAAAAAAAGGCTTTGGATTCTCTCAGATTTAGCCCTAGCTCTTTAGTGCCCTACACTGCTCCAGTGGTCATTTCTTGCACTGCGAGTTCGTGCAGGTGTAAGTGGATTACTGTAGCATCAACTTGTCAGCTGGGAGCACTTGTTTGAAGGCTTGAGGTGGATTAAACACTCATCAGAAATAAGGTGCTTAGCCTGTCATGCCCCAGAGACAGTTATATGCTAAGCTAAGAGCGATGGCTATTACTGTCACACCCATTTTTACACTGAATTTGGGCTGTGTGCTAACAGCTAATTATTCAAACACCTTTAGCATAAGTTAATGCTAAGTTTAGTGGTGTGGATGGCAGTGTGTGCTCTTATTGTAGTTAGCATGAAGCATTCTCCATTAGCCTCCTCCTGTAGCGCAGGAGCCTGCAGGCACATCGACTATTTTTAACAATGAGGTTTGGCTGATTGAGTTCAGGGAAAAGAGGGGTGGTCAGAGATAGACATGGTAGACTGCAGAACCTCTTCTTATACTGTTTCGGTGTCAGTGACTGGACCTGGCAGATTTTATTTCTTTATTTATTTTTAATAACTTTGACTTCTTTCAGATCGAACAGATAAATTATTACCACGTCTTGTTTGTATCACTAGACCACAATTTTTAAGGCAGTTCATGATTTTTTGGGCACATAGTGTTTCGTAAATTCAGAAGACACACACTCCCTAAGATTTTTGAGCCAAGTAGACTTTAACCCTATTCAGATGGGACTAGTTTTCTAAACAATGTTTGAGTTACAGTTTTTAATCACCTGACGTGTGTGATTTTGATTCTGATGGGACTAACATCTCTGTGTTCATCTCTGTGTGGAAGTGTTTTTTTTGAGACGTGGGTGTTACAGAAGGTCATCTGCTGTGCTTGCGTGCATCACATATGGCATGTGTTTTTTAATAAATTACTTATTGATATTGATAACTTTAAACCTTTTTAAATAAATTTAAGTTAAATATATATATATATATATTATTATTATTTTTTTTTTATTTTTTTTTTTTTTATTTTTTTTCAAGTACAGCACAAAGTGGACTAGGACTTCCTCTAGTGCCCCTACAAAAATATAGGAACATTGTGCCTATGCTTGTTGTGATGATATAGCGAGGTTAAAAGGTCACTTTGTGTTAACAAAAGGGGCAGGTGAGCCTTAACCAAAACCTTTTTCACCATCGGTTTGATCAAAGAGAGCCAAGAGGCAGAATACAGTGTGTGATCAGTTTAGAGGCCTGTCTGCCTCCGAGCACAGATCATAGAGAGAAAGACATAGACAGACGGGTACAGTAAGTGATGGGAGAAACGATCAGGGACACTTTTAAACACATTCACCTTCTCTCTCTCCTCTCTCGCATCTGTTATGCACATGCTCTCTCGCTCTCACACACAAAAACACACACAAATATGCGCATCCCAGTGACGAAGGGTCATGTTCCAGGTTATGTGAGGTAGATGTTTGTGTGTGTGAGACTCTAGAAGGGAACAAAGTGCTTGTTTAGCACCGCTTTCCTGCATGGCTAGGCAGGCAGCTGCTTCCCATTGACTCGGTACACAGTGGGAACCTGACTGCACTCACTCTACACTCCCAACCAGTAAAACTTGTGACATACATGACTACCAGACAGAAGACAAAACGAGCGATTGAGAGAGACATCAAATGAGTGTTGACATTAAAATGTTTTTACAGTTGTTGTTGTTGTTGTTTTTTTTTTATAATTTGAGACACAGTGTACATGTAAAGTGCATAGTTTGTCTGGAACTGCATCCAAATATACTTCTTTTTTTCTTTTTCTTTTTTTTTGTCAAATAATGAACTACACTACCATTTAAAAGTTTAGTCAGAAAGATTCTAAATTAAGATTTAAGTAACACTTTTATTCAGCAAGGATTCATTAAATCGATCAAAAGTAACAGTTGAAATGTTACAAAAAATGTCTGTTTTAAACATGAACATTCTGATCAAAGAATATCTTTGTGGAAACGTGTTTTCCTGATTAAGCAGCAACATTGATAATAATTAGAAATACATATATATACAGTCAAACCAAAAATTATTCAGACATTTTTGATATTTTTGATATATTTTTACTAGTGGGTGTAGGACACTATAGTTCATTTATGTAAGTGAGGATAGCAAAATAAAGTAAACTGACATATTATACCCAAAAAGTCTACATACAGTGGACTACCAGTAAAATTGATAAGAATTTGGAACCAAAAATTACTTTGACGTGACCATGTTTTGCTTAAGTGTTATCTGACATAATTAAGATTTTTTTCTGACACAGTTCTCTGAGATCTTGTCATATTTTATTACCATTTTTTTAAACTATATTAATGAATGAAATGTTCAAGGTGTCTGAATAAATTTTATATACATTTTAAACTTATCAATATATATATAACAGAGACTTTACATACAACTACAACTGTACAAACAATATTACTGTTTTACTATATTTTTGATCAAATAAATGCAGCCTTGGTTAGAATGAAAGACTTCTTTAAAAAACATTAAATTTTTTTTACAAAAAATCTTAGTGACCTCAAACTTTTTAAAGGTAGTGTATGTGGTATTCATTATGTAATGAATAAGTGAGCAAGTCAGCGGTTTGTGTATGAATTTGTAACATGAGTTTATCGCTGTAATGGACATGAACAGACGTAAAACGTTTCGTTGTGTTTCCACACTTAGAGCTACTCTTCTTGTTGTATGAAAAGTCAGGCAGTGTTCATCATTTGCAAAATGACAAGCCAGGTAGAACATACTTTCTCATACATTCAGTGACATCATAAGGGTTTATGTTTACCCAAATGTGGCAAGTATAGCAAAGGGAGCCAAACTTTGAAGAAAAAAAGCAAAAGCGAGAAAAGAAAGCGGCAGAAGCCAAACGTCTCATCTCTGATGCTGGAGTTGTGAAGAGGCTTGTTTTGGTACACTTCACATGTAATTAATCTGCAGCTGTTTAACAGTGCGGGCCCCCGCCGCTCGCGCAGACTGAGCAACACAAGAGTCAAACGGAGCTTAACCACTGCCAGTGCCCCTGTCGTCACGCAACCTCTACCTCAGTCTTTATCTCTCCTCCATCTCACCTTCTCTCTCTCCATCAGACACACACAGAGTACTTACGTTTCACCTTTGCGCCCCTAAAAATGCTTAGCGTGTAAATCATCCTCGCTAAAAACGCCATTGGCTTTTCCGCATCTAAACATTATTAATGGCTGAAGGCTTTTAATTGGGTTTACAGCAACTTTATCTACTGTGGAAAGGGTTTGTTTAGAAGCGATTTCATCTGTGTCTGCTTAGTGTTTAAAGGAGTGTTTCAGGTTAAATAGAAGGCAAGCTTTATCGTCAACATCTGTGGCATGCTCTCAATTACCATTGAAAATAATTTTGCCCCACAGTTTGTAAAGACAAACAAAGTGCTAACTGAATAGAAGTCAATATGGGGCAGAACAATATGGCATGGACTTCTGTTGTGAACCGTCCCAAAGAACAAGAAGATTTTGTAAATTTATTACCAAAACTCAAAGGCCCTTTCCCAAATGGTGTGCTTGATGTTTACTTGCATCCATAGACTGTAGGGTGTATGATTTGTCATTTTTGGATTCATAAGGGTGCTCATGGTCACCCTCTTTATGGATATTTTTGGGGGTTTACGACCTGACTAGTGCTGGGTGTCGGCATAGAGTTCCTGAATTGATTCATGTCAAATTTCAATCTTGAGATCTTGTTTAGATTTTGATTAGATTGAGATTATTTTATTTGATTTGATTCAATTGATCTTTAACAGTAACTATTTTCAGCAATTTCTCAATCAGTTTGATTTTTGATTAAGATTTGAATTTAGATTCTGATTCATTTGGGTATATTTGTATTATAATATCTATTTTTCTTACACAGATTTTCTTTTACAAAAGAGCTGTTTTACAAAAAAAATTTTAGATTTTAAGAATTGATATCAAGATTGTTCAAATGAAGATCACCATTAATCGGAAAATCCTCAATATTTTTGCCAAGGCCTGTGGTGTCACATTGGTGTTAAGAGTTCTGCTCATGTCTTCTGCCCATCATTTCCTGTCCACTCTCCAGTCTCTCTGTTGTCATGTTAGTACTGCACCCATCTGTACAGCACTCTGTGGTCTCTAGAGGTGAGTGAGTGGTCAGCCTCCAGAAGGTGTTCCATTTCTCTTCCTCACCTGGGGGTCGCTAGAGGGGAGATGGGGAGCAGGCTGTCAGCTGTCCTTGCCTTCCCAACCCCCTGCTCCTCACCTTCTGCCCTGGGAATGAGTCCGGCTGCTCGGACGCTTATGGGCGCCAACAACTCCATATGGGCTGTGGGCAGCAAGAGTGTGTGTCCTCCAGGATTCCGGCCCCTGACAGACAGTCCGTCCTGTGACATCACTGCAGTACGCATATGTGTGTGTGTGCGCAAGGGTACATATGAGTGCAAATACATGGTTTTCCTCCAGGATTATGGTCCCTGACAGACTGGCTACACGATGACATCACCTTGGCATGTGTTTGCGTGTTTGTGTCCTTTAGGAAAAGACCCCTAACAGACTGTGTCCCTGGAGCCCCCTGTAGGGTACCGAGAGCAATGCCAGGGGTCCTACGAGCACAGACTGGAGAGTGTCAGCTTGATGGAGCAGAGACCGTTAGGGACGGCAAACATGAGTTTGTGTGTATGTGCGTGTTTGTGTGTCCACTAGGACCAGGCCCCTGACAGACTGTCTCCCTTGAGCGGCGGTGGGGTACGGCAGAGGCAGAGAGTGTGTCAGCATAGAAACCCAAAGGAACAGTGCAGAACAGTTGGAGGGAGAAATACAGGAGTCGGTTTGCTTGTGTGTGTATGTGTATAGGTGTGTGTGTGTGTGTGTGTGTATTTTAGTATCGATAAACAGGTGTTTGGTCTCAGAGACTGTGCTCCCAGAGGACTGCTGGCCATGTGGTCAGTTCCTGCGTGCCGTCCCCCTCCCTTCTTCTCTTTCCTCTCTTGTCCTCGCTCTTCCACTCTTTCTTACCCTCTTAGCAACATAGCTTTGTCCTCTGTTGTGTTTGGTTATGACGGCCCTGTTGCCTAGGGGAGAGAGGAAGGAAGGAAGATAGGGAAGAGGGAGGTCTCTGCGAGAAGCACAGAAAAAGAAACAGGAGAGATGATCGAAGAGAATTAAAATGAACCGCTAGTAAAAACTCCTATAGTCCTATACTTCAGGTTTTTCTGGAAGTTGTTTTCCCCTGGCTCTTGCTTCAGGCCTGTCTGGCCGGCATGCTGGGTTGCCCAGTGGGAGCACGGGGTGGAAGTTGTTTTTCTGCCCCCTACAGTGTGTCTCTCCTGCCCCAGGCTGTGGGCAGAGGGCCAGGGGGAAGGGGCTGTGAGCTGGGCAGGGGGGCTGCTGGGAAAGGTGGAAGTTTTGGGCAGGGGGCCAGGCTCAAAGGTGGAGGGGGTAGAGGAGGGGTGAGAGGTCAGGGATGTGGAATGTGACTAGGTAAAGTGATAAGACACAGGTTTAGTTAGACCACGATTCCACCATTTTGCTTTTCCCTGTGTTCCATCATGTTGGAATGATTGTATTTACAAGTGCTCATAAAAGTAGGGAATTAGTTATTCTTTTTTTAAGCTCTGACTTTTCTGACTGAGTTGCGGGATGTCATTTAAAGATTTAGCGTGGAAGTGAATTGGTATTGATCATAAGTTGCAATTGGGTGTTTCTTCAATTACATGCACTTTTGTCCTTAAAGGATTAGTCCACTTTCAAATAAAAATTTCCTGATAATTTACTCACCTCCATGTCATCCAAGATGTCCATGTCCTTCTTTCTTCAGTCGAAAAGAAATTAAGGTTTTTGATGAAAACATTCCAGGATTATTCTCCTTATAGTGGACTTCAATGGTCTCCAAACGGTTGAAGGTCAAAATTAGCTTTAGTGCAGCTTCAAAGGGCTTTAAACGATACCAGACGAGGAATAAGGGTCTTATCTAGCAAAACGATCGGCCATTTTCTTAAAAAAAAAAAAATACAAATGTATATGCTTTATAAACACAAATGAACACAAGTGCTTCCGCCATTCCGCCTTCCGTATTCTTCAAAAAGCTTACGCTGTATGTCCTACACCTTCCCTATTCAACTTACGGAGCGAACGCTGCGCCAGTTCCGTTTTTTCTGTAAGTAGAATAGGGAAGGCGTTTAAAGCCCTTTGAAGCTACACTTAAACTGTAATTTTGACCTTCAACAGTGGAGTCTATTGAAGTCCACTATAAGGAGAATAATCCTGGAATGTTTTCATCAAAAACCTTAATTTCTTTCATTAATTTTAATTAATTTCAACTGAAGAAAGAAGGACATGGACATCTTGGATGAGGAAGAGGCTTTTATATGGACGGACAATTTTGTTATAAATCATTTTCACACAAATATTGAGATGGTTTATTTAATCGTTTGTTTACATTATTATAGTTTGTGTAATGTACTGTTAATGACAAACAGTGATAATACTTGTTGTAAAAAGGAACTTGATTGTAGCATTACTTTGGATCTTAGTCATGGTAGGCACCATATTTAATTTGACATGAATAAAACCTCTGCTGTGAGACTTAGATGTAAAGTCCGTTCAATGGGTTGTAATGTCTTAAGGTCCTAAGTCATGTCTAATATTCACGACCTATGTTTTTGGAGTTTTTGGTTTGTTTGGAAATGGGTAATTTCAGTATTTCATCAGCTGAACAACCTTCTATAGACTCTACATCTTGCCTTGTTTTTTATGTCAAATTAAATATGGTGCCTACCCTTACTAAGGTCCATTACTATGTTAATTAGCATTGCTTGAGGCTATCAGCATTAGCATGTTGATGTCTGTGGTCACTGATAACATTTTCCCCACATTTTACAATACATTTTAGGTGTAGTTCTGAAGTTAAACCTTTGTGAGAAAATATTAAGCTTCTCCAGCAATAATACACAACATTTTGATAGTAAAAAATGTACTGTAAACTCTCTGGCTTTCCAAGACTGGACTTGGAAGAATATTTGTTTTTAATGACAGGTACTTTCTGAGTTTTTCTGAAGCAAAAGTATGATTTAATAGTTAAAACGTGCTTTAGGACAAAGCGAGATCTTAGTAGTGGCATCTAACCTAGATGGATGATGAGATTAATCAGGCCAAAACCAGAATGTTTGCCTTCATTTGTCAAGTTTGAATAGAATATGTTGGAATGAATGTTAAACTGGTTTAGTGTTGGTGTGGTTGTTGTCGAAGTGGGCATATTTAACCTCGTCTCCCATGTATTATAAATTTCAGTGTGTTAATCATTGTGGAACGGCTGTATTGTTTTTGGATGGTGTGTTGTTCCAGAAGGGGAACAGCAGTGCTGTATGTCATAAGTGTGGGTCTGCTGTATATGCCTCCAAGCGCTAATGAACACACTAGCCTGTTTTGGCTCTGACGATTGGCTCGTGTCGGTAGGGGCATTCACAAAATCCACAGCTTTGGTGTTGGGAGAGATGGAGGGGATCTCTTTTTTTCCTTCTCTATCTGGCATACCCCCTCCCCCCCCCCCCTCCTCTATCTGTCCTTGTATCTGATAAAGAAGAGGGAGGACAGACATCAGACTGAGCACGTCTTCATTACCGTCTTCCACCACGCTTCCGGCCCGGCATGCCAGTGCTTTGGCTAGCCCATTAACTGGCCTGATGTGGTTCAGCCCAGCCCGGTCCAGTGGAGGCATGGGGGTCTGCACAGGGTGGGGGGGTCTGCTCTTGAATCTCCTAGAATTATCTGCAGATTAGATGCTGGGGTGGCTGCAGCCATCACCATGTGTTTCTGTTATCATGCTCCCAATTACCAGGCCCTGTTCGAGGCAGGGTGGCAGGCCCATCCCTGGACATCAGAATGTGTCCTTCTGCCAGTCCTGTCTTCCCATTCTTCCCTCCCTCGCTACACCCTTCCATCCTGTGCTCCACCCCTCCACATGGGACAGGCTGGCGAGGAGAAGGCCAGCGCCAGGGGCAACCACCAGAGCAGCCTGTTAATTCGGTAATGAGTCACAACATGAAAGAAAGTTTGGGGCTGGAATGTGGAACAAGTGAGGAACAAACTGTCAGAGAGGGAGAAAGAGGAATCTGAAAAGAAAAGGAAGGTCGATTGAGCCTGTAAATGTATAAGAACAGGAGCGTGGAAGGAGCCCCATGTTTTCATGCCCATTCCAGGCGCCAGTTCTTTTCTCTCTCTCGCTCTCTCTCTCTCTCATCCCCTCACTTTTTTCTTTCTGTTTCTTTTCTAATTTAACTTTTCATTGAAATTTCTTACCCTGTTTAGTGCTCTTGCCAAGTCCCCCGGCGGACAGATGACAAAAGCCCCCTAAAAGCCATGTGATCTTCCATTTTCCGACAGCCACACTTCTGAGGATTAAAGCTATTTAATGACTATAATCTCCCTCTTTCTCAAAAGTGATTTCTCACATTCTGTCGCAGTCAGAGGGATTGCATTAGCATTAATAGATTTATAATTCGCCAGAATGACCACATGTGCCAGGAGGTTTTTTTTTTCTTTAGGCTCCATTCTTTTCCCCTCCTCTGCCTTTTTTCCCCTCCTTTTTTCTGGCTCTGAACTCAAGCAAGTGTTTCTTTGTATCTCTTGCACTGTGGTACATGTCTGTGTCTCAGCAGGACAGCCTACCTGTCAGTCGGCACCCCCACCGTCACCACTATACCCGCCCCCTCTCACCTCCACAGTGGCTGGATCAGAGAATGGCCTGTCAGGGGCCACAGTCTCATTGTGCAGCCAAAGAATTCACCACGGTTAAGTCCCTTATGGGCTTTTCATCTGAGCTCTTTCATTGGGCCACTGCAACACTTTCTCTCCCGTGTTGCGAGGGTTTTAAGTTGTGTTGGGACGGCTCTTATCCTGACACGGGCACAAAAGCATGAGAACAGAACAGGGGGAGGGCACTGTACTTGAAGGAAGGAGGGGAAAGAGGCAGAGGAGGTGTGTGAGAGGTGGGCCGGTCTGTCTTACGCTAAATGTAATCTGAGAAAGAGACGTTAAAACAAAAAATGAAAGGGATACAAAGAGGATGCACATGGACACAAACTTGAGTACTTTTTTCTTTTTTTTTTTTTTACTATACATTCTTTGTATTTTGTCATTTTTCTTTATTCTCTCTCTATTTTTTAAATTTTAGTTGATAGATTAATTAAGGCAACATATTTATTTATTTTTAAAGTATTAAAAATGCCATAAACCAAAAACCTTTGTTATAGTGACATCGTCATACTTTCAGCTTTTCAAAGACAAGTCAGAATGTCCTTTTAAAATCACCATTTCCTTTTATTATGTTTAACAGTAGAGGAATTAAATACCATCATATTAAATCTATTAATTTAGCTTGAGATGCCACAATGCAATTTATTAACACTTAAATTGTAAATTTGAATCTTACAAAAGTGTACTTTAAAAAATGGGAAAGGCACCAATTTCATAGAACGACCTCTTTATTTAGAAAGGCTTCCTTGCTCTTATTTGCCTTTCTATATAAGTATTTTCAAAACAATGTCACACTTTCTTCTCTTATTTTACTCCTTTACTGATATCTCTATTTTTAACTTTTTCTTTACTCCTGCTCTGAATTCATTTCTCGCTTAGAGCTAAATTCATAATTCATGGTTTTACAAATTTCTACCCACAAACCCCCGTGGAGATTTATTTGTTCTGCACAGCACCTACATTTTAAAGTGGATCGATTCATCACTTGAATTTATTTTCTACAAATTCTGCTGTGCTCACCTTTGTGTAATGGGAGAGTAGTGGGCGGAAGTAAAATCCTACAACTGCCATATGGAGTTGAAGTTATTAGTTTATACAATACACGCTGAGGTGATGCACTTTCTTTGTTCTTTTTTTTTTCCTTTTCCCATCGCATTAGGTCGTAGATTGTGACTCTGTTTCTGTGGGTTTTTCATTTCTAATTAGAATACTGAGCATAGGAGGCCATTGTTACATTTGGCTTGTGAGTATGGATGAAGCTTTTAGAGGATGTGGGGCGTTATCCTCTGTAAACATACATTTTTTTTGGATCTGTTATACCAGAGGCTTTTTCAACGCATTAAGAGTGAACATACAACTTAGAGAAAAATAAAGCAAACAAACAGTGCACTGATAGAAAATTCTGTGTTTGTCTGAGCCGCAGTGGGACTTTGTGCTTGCAGCATCCCTGCTCAATAAGTCATGAGCTCTCTCCCTTGCTTTCCTTCTGAGTCTGCTGGTTGAGATGCTAAATAGATGACGTGTGGACTGTGTCAGGCCCCATCAGATTGCACAAAGCAGGAGAATTAAGAGCAACCCGCTTTGTATATCTTTGTATAATGTATGCCTGCATTAATCTAGACCGGCCGTGTGTTTGCACAAACAGCGAAAAAACATAAATAATCCAGTGCTATGATTTTGTATGCATTGTCCAGTAAGAGGGCCTTCCTTTCTGAATGTGTTCTAATCACTTTTGAGAAGCTTTTCAATCTGGTGACCATAATGAAAATATGATAAAGCAGATTCAAATCTGGGGGATATGGGTATGAGGTTGTTTGCTGAGGGAGGATAAGAGGATAAAAAAATACATCTTTGTCCTTATTTCTCTATTCTTGTGGGGTTTGCTGTCTTTAGTTCTTTGCTTCTATTTTGATATTTTCTCTGCCTCTTTAACATTTTAATTCTGTCTGTGTTTTGCATTGCAGATGGTGACGATGACCCGGGGCTCTCCTGGGTGGCGTCCTCTCCCTCTAGCAAAGACGTGGCATCGCCGTCACAGATGCTAGGGGATGGCTGCTGCGATATGGGCATGGGCACAGGGGAGGAAGAAGGGGGCTCTGGCCTGCCTTATCCCTGCCAGTTCTGCGACAAGTCCTTCAGTCGCCTCAGCTACCTGAAGCGCCACGAGCAGATCCACAGTGACAAGCTGCCCTTCAAATGCACCTTCTGCAGTCGTTTGTTCAAACACAAGCGCAGTCGTGATCGTCACGTCAAGCTGCACACCGGTGACAAGAAGTACAGTTGCCAGGAGTGCGAGGCAGCATTTTCTCGCAGCGATCATCTCAAGATCCACCTCAAGACGCACAGTTCCAGCAAACCATTCAAGTGCAGCATTTGTAAGCGTGGCTTCTCTTCCACCTCCTCTCTACAAAGTCACATGCAAGCCCATCGGAAGAACAAGGAACACCTGGCAAAGAAAGACCAGGGTAAGCGTGATGGATCTAGCAGTGACGTAGCTGACCAGGACCAGGACCTATATATGTGTGATTACTGCGAGGAGACGTTCAGTCAGACAGATGAACTTGAGAAACACGTGCTGACACAGCATCCCCAGCTCTCAGACCGTGCAGAGCTGCAATGCATCCACTGCCCTGAAATCTTCAGCGATGAAGGCACTCTACTCACCCATATTGATAGAACGCATGCCAACAAGAAACACAAGTGTCCCATGTGCGCTGAGCAGTTCCCATCTGTAGAGGATGTCTATTGCCATCTTGACAGCCACCGGCAGCCAGACTCCAGCAACCACAGTGCCAGTCCTGATCCGGTCTTGGGAAGTGTGGCATCAATGAGCAGTGCTACGCCTGATTCCAGTGCCTCCCTGGAGAGAGGATCAACCCCAGATTCTACTCTCAAACCTGGACAGAGCAGACGCAAGCTTGCACCTTCTTCTGACCATGACGATGGAAGCTGGTCAGGCAAAGTGACCTACAGTTGTCCATATTGCTCCAAGAGAGATTTCAACAGCCTGGCTGTCCTGGAGATTCATCTGAAGACTATCCATGCAGACAAACCTCAGCAGAGCCACACTTGCCAGTTGTGTCTGGAAACCCTGCCTACACTCTATAACCTTAATGAGCATGTGCGCAAAGCACATAGATCCAGTGGGAGCTCTGCCTCAAACTTTCCCCTTCTGCAGTTCAGTAATGTTTCAGCCTTTCATTGCAACTACTGTCCTGACATGTTTGCAGACATCAACAGCCTGCAAGAGCACATCCGTGTTTCTCACTGCTTATCCGGTGGTGTTGTTGCTGGATCCACCACTTTGGAGGGCAATCATGCTTTCTTCTGCAACCAGTGCTCCATGGGCTTCCTTACAGAGTCCTCACTCACAGAGCACATTCAACAGACCCATTGCAGCAGTGGGGGTGGTGTGACCAAGATGGAGTCTCCAGTCTTGCAGCCCTCGCAGTCCTTCATGGAAGTGTATTCTTGCCCTTACTGCACCAACTCTCCCATCTTTGGTTCCCTCCTCAAACTCACTAAACACATTAAGGAGAATCACAAGAACATCCCACTTGCCAACAACAAGCGCAAAGTCAAAGTGGCAGACTTGAGCCCAGCCTCATCTGATGTGGAGATATCCTCCCCTAAACGCCATAGGGTAACTGGTGACAGCACTCCAGCAGTTGCTAATGGAGACTATCCCTGCAATCAGTGTGACCTTCGATTTACCAGCTTTGAGGGCTTCCAAGCCCATCTCAAGTCCCACCTGGAACTGCTGCTGAGGAGGCAGTCTTGCCCACAATGCAACAAAGAGGACTTTGATTCTCAAGAGGCACTGCTTCAGCACTTGACCATTCACTACACCACCACTTCCACCCAGTATGTCTGTGAGAGCTGCGACAAACAGTTCTCTTCTGTAGATGATCTGCAAAAGCACTTGCTAGACATGCATACCTTTGTGCTGTACCACTGCACACTGTGTCAGGAAGTCTTTGATTCAAAGGTCTCTATACAAGTCCACCTGGCCGTCAAGCACAGCAATGAAAAGAAAATGTATCGTTGTACGGCCTGTGCTTGGGACTTCCGCAAAGAAAGTGACCTGCAATTACACGTGAAGCACAGTCATTTGGGTCATCCTACCAGTACAGGGGCAACTGGGAAAGCACGCAAATGCATATTCTGTGGGGAGACATTTGGCACAGAAGTAGAGCTCCAGTGTCACATCACTACCCACAGTAAAAAGTATAACTGCCGGCTCTGTGGGAAGGCTTTCCATGCCATTGTCTTGTTGGAAAGACATCTCAGAGAGAAGCACTGCATTTTTGATGGAGGAAATGGCAATGGAAATGGAGGCAGCCAAAATGGGACGCCTAACGGGGTAACTCAAAGCTCTAAGCGTTCCACAGCAGGATCGACTGCAGCTGCTGAGCAAGCAGATTTGCAGAACATGCTGTTAAAAGGAGGAAGTCAGGAAACGGCAAACAGCCATGAAGCCAGCGGTGGTGAAGAGGAGCTGGACGCCTCAGAGCCAATGTATGCCTGTGACATCTGTGGTGCAGCATATACCATGGAGTCTCTTCTCCAAAATCACCGCCTTCGAGACCACAATATCAGGCCTGGTGAGGACGATGCAGGCTCAAGAAAAAAGAAGGCTGACTTCATCAAGGGTAACCACAAGTGCAATGTTTGCTCGCGGACATTCTTTTCTGAGAACGGCTTGAGGGAACATGCCCAGACGCACCGTGGCCCGGCGAAGCACTACATGTGTCCCATCTGTGGTGAACGCTTCCCTTCACTCCTTACTCTCACTGAGCACAAGGTCACCCACAGCAAGAGCCTGGACACAGGCACCTGCCGTATCTGCAAGATGCCCCTGCAGAGCGAGGAAGAGTTTATCGAGCACTGCCAGATGCACCCTGATCTGAGGAACTCCCTCACAGGCTTCCGCTGTGTTGTTTGCATGCAAACTGTCACCTCGACACTCGAACTGAAGATCCATGGCACTTTTCACATGCAGAAGCTCTCGTCCTCTGGGGTCAGTGGCGGAGGAGGAGGATCAGCCTCATCATCTCCAAATGGCCAGCTGCAGGCTCACAAACTCTATAAATGTGCCCTTTGTCTCAAAGACTTCAAGAATAAGCAAGAGCTGGTCAAGATAGATGTCAACGGCCTGCCTTATGGTCTTTGTGCTGGCTGCATGAGTCGGGGCACAAATGGCCAGTCCCCAACTGTTGTTGTCACCCCCCAAGAAGGGGAGAAGGGCACCAATGGACTGCGCTGCCCAGAGTGTGCTGTTAAATTTGAGACCCTGGAAGACCTGGAAAGCCATGTTCAGGTGGACCATCCTGAGATGAGCCCTGAGACCAGTGGAGCTAAGAAAGTTACGGATGCTTCACCTGTCCCTAAAGTAAGTGTCAAATCCAAACCCCTATGAAAACCTGATATTCTTTATGCTAAAACTGTCTCAATTATATGTTCTTTTGTCTGAATGGATATTAAAAGTATTTGATAGTTCAATATTAAACCAGAAAGAAAGATCAAAGATGACTCTTAGCCATTGTCCACAAGCACTGGGCCTTTTGACAGAAATGTTTTATTACAAAATGGTTTTGTATTTGCTTAGGGTGTTTTTTAGGTCATTTGAGGTTTTCCTCTAGTTCTCAAATTTGTGTTCTTTCTCTACCTTTTCTCTTTTTGTGTTTCTTTTCCTATTATCTCTTTTCTTTTGGCAGTTCAAAAAAGAATTTTATGCAATTTCTTTTGAAAAGGGGAGTCATTGCCAGCAACCATTTTCTGGCAGTATTTTTAGTGTATAAGTTCCCTGTGTTCCCAAAGTGTTCTGAGTCAAAGAGAGATGTGTGAATTCATGGCTACATTACTACTGGCCCCAGAGGGTTCAGCAGCCTCATCCTGCTGGGCTATTGTACAGCCTGTTCGCTTCACTAGATATTGACAGTGAACTTCCAGGGACGCTCAATCTTTACCTGTGCTTTTGTCTCAGCTCAGTGTAACAGATAGGAGAATCGCTGCCTTTTCCCCTCTCGTTGCAGCAGGATAGGTTGGGTGTTTGTGAATGTGTGGAGAATTAAAAAAGCTTGTTCAATGTGAATTCCAATCCTGTATCTTTCCTTGTAGAAGAAGACGTATCAGTGCATCAAATGCCAAATGACCTTTGAGACAGAACGAGAGATCCAGATCCATGTTGCCAATCATATGATCGGTAAGTTGACCCCATAGTTTCCTCTGCTAGTGAGCGTGCGTTCGTGTGTGTGTGTGTGTGTGTATGTGTGTGAGCGCACGCGTGCGTGTGTTTGGATGCTTGCCAGTCGCTCCTCCTGCTTTCCTACCCTTATTTGCTGCCTTAGTCTTGCCCCGGCACTCTCTCTCACTCCCTGCACACAGGTGTGAGACAGACAGGTGAAATGAACAGCTCTATTTCTGGAAGTGCAGACATCGCTCTCAACAGCTGTTCCATTGTTTAACACTTGACTACGCAGCTGAGGCCTCGGCTGCAGGTCTGATTGCTCTGTTAACTCTTCACCATGCAGCCGAGACCAGGACTGCAGGTCTCGCTCCTTCAGCAAAGGCCAACAAACAATTAGGTTCTATTTTATTCCACTTCATTTAATTCCTGTAGTCTGTCGTGGACAATTACACAGATTTTGCTCTTTGTTGCAGATATTTTACGAATAGAGTAACTACATGTGCACGTGGAGGGGGTGTTATTTACCGATGTTGGAATTCTAATTATGTCAGGTTAGCTGAACTAATAAAGGGCTCTATGACTTATCTAATTATGTTATAGGAATGTTTTGAAAATGTTTCCTCAAACGCTATAATGCTATACAGCGCTGGGTGGCACTTTTTAATGTTGGCTCCTGGTGGATGATATTTTCCATCCTATGTTTCATGTTTCTTTGGCTAGTGGCCCTGGCTGCAGTATATTAGCTTAACCGAACAGTTCCTTTGTAGTTGTTTTATATGCCTCCTCCCTTGGTGTTGTTATTCTTTAAGTAATAATTGCTGCTGCAGCACACTGTAGTGTAGATTAACGAGCTGGGCCTGTGAGTAATTTCACAGAACAAACGGCGCAATGCTCTGAGCCTCAGCAACTTCCCGGCCTTCTCCGATCCTGACAGCCGATTCTAAAGCGGAGCCACCTGATATATTCTTAGAGTCCTTGTGAGCATGCTGCATCTGTCTTTAAAAAGGACATTGTGCCTAACCACATAGACTTATGTGTGTGTGTGAGTGTTTGCAATCTACACTTTTCTTTTTGTCTGTCCTTATTTTATGTGGGTGGAATTTTGAGTTTAATTCTAGGGCCCTTTGGTTCCATGTTCATTTTCTCCTTCATTAAATGAGCATGGAAGTGCTTAGCACCCAATTATTCCCATATTAACCACCCTGTCTTTAACCTCCCACCCTGTTTCTATCCATCCACCTATCTCTCTTCCGTTCCTCTTTCCCATCTCACCTGACCCTTCACCATTCAATCACAACCTAACTGCATCCAACCTGCCCAATCTCAGACCAACACAATCCAATTTGGACCACGCTGAGAGCTCTCTCCTTTCATCCCTCCATCCTCTCTCACTTTTCCTCTCTGAAGATACTGATGGTAGAGATAGAGGCTGTGTGTGAGACAGCAAGGCGGATCGTATGTCTCTCCCCATCGCCATGAAGGGAATTTTGGGTTAATTAACATCATAATTGTCAGAAAAGCTGGAGGAGATTAATTATGGAATTGAGGCAGATTATTTTAAGTGCCGTTGTTATTTTATTATTTTTTCCACCCCTCTTCAAAGATTGATGACGTCTTTGAATAATGAAAAGGGAGTCGTGTATTAACCTTTATCAGACTCTGCGTTAGGCACCAGAAAATTGAAGCGAGATCACAAAGGAGTTCTAGTTTTAGCGCTTTTACTCTCTGTCTTCCTCTTTCTTTTTGAGATTACGAAGCAATCATTAAAAAGCTACACTATCTGTCAGCTTTGATATATGAATAGTGAGGCTATTATAAGACTTTGATATTTTAGTCCGCCTTTTACTCTGGAATTTCAAGCATGCACAGTGCTTTTTTTTTTTGTAACTAAAATAATAAAAAATATGTACAACTGGGATACTCACATTATGCAGCTCTGTGACCACTTTAAAAAAAAAATGGAGTGAACATGGTCCAGATAATAGTAATGATACTTCATTTTTATTTGACTGTATGTAGATCTATAGATGTTAGATGGGTGCAACAGTTGTCTGTTAAACGTACCATTCTCCACCCACAGTTCAGTGGCACCTTGGTTGCTTGAGTCATTTACACCATCGTCACCCGTGTATTGATAGTGCGCGAGCGCAGGTGAGACTGAAACAGCACACATTGCCTTCTGTGTTTAAACAGGCACTCAGTGCTTATTCTGACAGACACAAAGCAATAACGAAAGCGACAGTTGACAGAACAGTCACTGTCTTCATTGCGTCAGTGCTGCATCGTCACAAAAGTTTATCAGTTGCACGTGTTTTTAAGCCTTGCCAATTTAAACATTCAAGCACGTGAAAGAGAACTTGCATGCGCTGTGTGAAGTTTTTTGTGCACACACATCTGAAGCACACACGCGGAAAGTCGCGTCTCAGACAGCGTGCGAATACTAAATTGAGTTCTCTTTAATTTATTCTTGCATTTGGGTTGACAAATTCACACAAAATTGTCAACATACCCGTCTTGGAGAGTATCCTTGTAAACAGTCGGTTATGTCTTAAGTGAATGTAAACAGTTGAGAAAGTATATTGGATCTGTGCTTTATGTCTTAAAGTGACAGCAGCCTAATATAACTGCTGCAGTCAATGTTAATCAAACAACAAGACAAAAAAAAAGGATTAATCTATATTTAATTTATACAGTGAAGACTGAGTTATTTTAAATTTGAATATTTTATTCAGTTTCTGTACCTGAAAACTACTGTTAGACCACGTTGAAACATACATTTAAAATTTATCTTTGCTCTATTGTATTTATTTGTGCTATTACTTGTATTTTGATTATTTGTTCTTATTTACATACATTTACATTAGACACATTAGATTTACATATCGAACCGTATCAAAACCGTGACCCTAAAACTGTCATACAAACCGAACCATGAGTATTTTGACACCATGAACCATGAGTTTCCGACGACCACAACCAGCCTCATACTTTAATCACAGTCATAAGGGCTGGTCAGATTTTAAAAGCCCGTTTTTCGTTTTCCATAACAATGTCAATTTAAGCATGTTATGTATGCACTAATGCATTTATAAAAATGTAAATATCTTACTTTATATTCAAGCAATGAAATTCACTATAATTCATGTGTTAAGTCAAGAATGGTCCTTTCTCGTCATAATTGTATGCAGCAATTTAGGAATCATTCATTTTGTAGACAGCCTCATTTATATTACGTGTGCTTTCTGATTGGTTGTGTCAATATCAAACAATTACTGAAACAGCTGATTTTGACAGCAAATGGACTCAATGCAGTTTCACTGTGACATATATTTAATTGTCACTAATTGTTTGGCTTGAACTTACTAATTGAGTGAGCATTTAGTAGGCTACATGTTCTTCTCCTGCCGTGTTAAATAGAACAATTTAGCTTTGTGCTTTTTGCTCACCGTTTGGCAGCTGTGGAAATGCATGAATTTGATCTCTCCGCCTCCTGTGTTTCATCAGTGCTTTCACTATGCATATTCATGCATGCTCCTCTGCCAAAATCAACTGTGTGTGTGTGAGTGTGGTTGTTGCATATATGTTGAAGATGTGAATTTAGTAGATGTGAAGTCCCTGTGCATTCCTACCCACACATACCTGCTCTTATGTGATTGACACATCAGAGCTTGCATACACAGACAGACACAAAATCCTCCCTGCTTGTGGAGACACAGACACTCGGTTCCCTGTTTCAGTCGTCCTACCTTTTTGCCGAGGTGTGATCATACCTCACCTAGCCTCCCCCCACCCTTCCCTTCCTCTCACTTTTTCCAGCTCTGTCCCCCTCCCCTCTCTCACTCTCACAGTCACCAGTAGGCTGAGGTGACACCTCATCTCAATCAGTTTACCTCCTCAAACTTGCAACATCTGCTCCCCTCTCTTCCTCTCCTCTCCTCTTTTCTCTGGTGTCCTTCCTGTGAGCGCCCCACCACTGCGTGAGCACGCTGCCTGTGTCATTTTCTGTACCGTCACATTGCTCTGCCAACAGCCCAAGAGGAACGTGCACCAATCACAAGAGACATTCCTCCCACAAATTAAAAAAAAAAAAAAAATCCACACACACCTTTAACATTCGTTTTACACACCTGAAGGCTTCCTAAGGCATGCTTCAGGTGGTTAGGGCACCTTGAGGTTTTGTGACTTGATCTTTAATTTAGGTTTAGATTATGTTGGTGTCGTTTCAAATCTTTGCCGCCTGCGTTTGCATGTAAGCGGCATTGAGCATAGGTGAGGGAATCGATAAAGATTCGGGCTGTTGCGGTTTGCTGCAAAAGAGCTTGATTACACCAAGATGGGAGGGGTGGAAAAAGCCTAGTGTTTTAATTAATCCGACTGGTGAGGCAGGCGAATGCGATCAGAGCTCCGTTCTCCAGGAGGCGGTGAGCCTGGAGGAATGTGGGTTTATTTTTCCCTGCCTGTTGATTGAAGCCGTGTGATTATTTAATGTAGACGTTTGTCTCTGTGCAGAGAGACCGCGTAACGATTTTCCTTAGCACGGAGGCGGCAATCCGCGTGTACGGGAAAAATGAATTTCATTAGCGCTGCCCTGATTTCATCAAACAACCGACGGCTCCAGACTGCACAGGGTCATGCAGACTTTTATTTACTGTGTGGTTTTTATACTGCATTATTATTAGTTTCATGTTGCAGTAATAGTCTGTTCAGCTTCTGTTTAGGGTCGTCTGATCTCATTGGCTAGTCACATTTTAAAGTGGAGGCATCCCATTTGTCTGTTAGTGCTTGACAATTTTTTATGAAATGATGATCTTTTCTGAATTAGAGACTTTTTACTGCACGCTCTGATCCAGATATATGAAAAATTAACACAACGAATGCATATTCGTTGTTTATCTGTGTAGTTGACGTGACGTGTCAATCTGTGACAGTAGTATACAGCAGTGTGATGTGCTATACTTCATCTAAAACTACTTTTATAATTATTATACATTATGACCTCATATTAATTGGCAGACTACATTAAGTGTTTGTAATTTAATTTGTCACACTACAGGACACTGTTTGTAGGAAATACTTTAGTGAAGGACTTTTTCTGACTTACCAGGGAAACAAAATCCTGGCAATAACAGTAATATTTTCTCAACACATCTGGAAGCACACACTCCATAATGTGAGAGCCGGTGTAAACCCTCTCATTTCCCCTGTGAGGAGACAGACACTGCTCTACACATTTCACTGCCCCACACCAAGACCTGTCTCAGATATGACACAGGCTGACTGGACTGAAGTGAAGAAAGAAGGAATAGAGCTGAGAATTGTGGTGCGTTGTCGCATTTAGTTGAGTGACTGGTGGTGTGATGCAAAGAGGGTGCCTAAATAGAGTATGTAATGTGTGTTGATGTTATGTTTCACCCAGTTCACCAAAAAATAATTATTTACTTTTGTGTTACTTTGTCTCATATTATATGTATTTACATACCTTATTGTATTTGTTCTGTCTAACACAGAAATATTATTTTTTTGAGCAGTTGTTACACAGTTCACATGGCTGAACTATAAGGTCATAAGAATGAGAATTCTGTTCATTTAAATAAAAGGTGTCACCAAGTAAATAAATGTAGCTGGGTATAAATTCTAAATATATGTGTGTGTGTGTGTGTGTGTGCGTGTGTGCGTGTGTGTGTGTGCGTATGTGTGTGTGTCTGTGCACGCGTGTTTTTGTGACATATCAGGACACAAATTTGTATAATGACATGGATATGACATGGGTATTACAAGGAGAGGGTGACTTATGAGGACATTACCCCATGTCCCCATTTTTCAAAAGGCTTATAAATCATACAGAATGAGTTTTTGTGAGAAAGTAAAAATGTGCACAGTTTCCTGTGATGGGTAGGTTCAGGTGTAGGATGATAGAAAATACGTATAAGTATAAAACCCATTACGCCTATGGAATGTCCCCACAATTCACAAAAACAAACATGTGTGTGTGTATCTTTTAAGTTATTTGTTATTTTTAATAAATTATATATGCTGCTAAAAATTAAATGTATAATTTAAAAAGCTTCAAAGGGCTCTACATGATTCTAGCCAAGGAATAAGGGTCTTCTCTAGCGAAACGATCAGTCATTTTCTAAAAAAAAATACAAAATATATACTTTTTAACCTCAAATGCTCATTTTGCACTGCTCTGAGATGCGCCACGCATTACGTAATCATATTGGAAAGGTCACGTGTGACGTAGACAAGTGTTTACAAAGCGAACATGCAAAGATTAAGTCAAACAGCCTTTACAAAAAAAAGGTAAAACAACGATGTTGGACGATTTTGAAGTTGGAGCAGAAAATGATGTTTTTCGCCCTACCGCAGTACTTACACCTACATCACGCGTGACCTTTCCAACGTGAAAGAGCTAGTGCAAGACAAGCATTTGTGGTTAAAAAGTATATAAATGTTTATTCATTTATTTATTTTTTTAGAAAATGACTGTTTCGCTAGATAAGACCCTTATTCCTCGGCTGGGATCGTGTAGAGCCCTTTGAAGCTGCATTGAAACTGCATTTTGTACCTTCAACCGTTGATCCCTGTTGAAGTCCCCTATATGGAGAAAAATCCTGAAATGTTTTCCTCAAAAACCATAATTTCTTTTCGACTGAAGAAAGAAAGACATAAACATTTTGGATGACATGGGGGTGAGTAAATTATCAGGAAATTTTAATTCTGAAGTGAACTAATCCTTTAAGGGTCAGAATACACCAGTTAGCATGTATGCTTATACAGGTGATGTATTATAAAAGTTCCTGTCACTCTTTACAGCATCTGCCTAATAAAGCAAAAGACTTAAAATCACTCTTTGGCAGCGCTAGCAAAAAAAATGATGCCATTTTTACTCGTTCCTGACAGGGATGCAGATGAAAATGAGATAGGGAGCTCGATCCAGCTCAGTGAGTTTATATTCATATTAATAAAACAGAACTCCTTCTGAGCCAGGCTGTTAGTTTGGGGGCAAAAAGAAGTCGTGTCCCACTGTCGGGCCACCCTCATGGGGACTTGCCCACATAGTCACTGGCATCTCAGTGCACTGCTTTTAATTTTAGTCTTCATTTAGCACAGCACCCCTTGATGATCACCTCTGCGCAGCGGCGCGCCCTGCTGGCAGGGGGAGAGCTTACGCAAACGCATACTCTTGAGAGCGAACGCTCGAAATCACGCACACGTATACATACATACACACTCTCACACCTGCAGGGGGCACCCCGTGGGTCTACAGCTGTGCAGCGGAAAACAATAAAGCCTGAAGAATAAAAAAATCTCTGTGCTCCTGAGAGACCTTCACACACAAAAGATTGTGCACAGAAAAATAATAGTAATAAAAATACAGACAGACTGACAGAGAAGCAAGACAAGAGAGGGAAAAATAAGCTTGAGTAGCAAACAAGCAGACACAAAGCACAAGGCCTCTCAGACATTACAGTAAGGAGCTCGGCCTAGTATTCCACATTTCTTCCTTGACATGTTCTTGACACTCCTTGTGATAAGGTGTGATGTTTTATAATGTTTGTGTTTTGCTAGGCAGGCTAGACGCACATAGGCAAGTTTGTTTTTTGGGCCTCAATGCATTCCTTGGGGTTCGACAAGTTTTCTGTGTTTTCCTGTGCTTTTCATGTTGGGCGAGAGTATAGGAACTGTAAGAGAGGCGAGCAGAAGGAGGCTTTACTCATTTCACCTCTCCATCCACTCCCAGACCCCCCCCCCCCCCCCCCCCCCCCCCCCACACCTCTATCTTCATCCGTCCATTTGGGCACGTCGCAAGGAAAAGCATGCAGACACTAATGTTGCACTAATCACCGGCGTACAGAACTCACAGCACGTCCACTCTCCTCTCAATCGCCCTTAATCAGCCAACACATTTCAATTAGCATATTGTGTTTAACCTCCCTTTCATCTGCCTTTATTAGTGGATTGAGCTGTAGTCAGCCTCTTCACCCCCCTCCGTCCAACCCTGATTCTCCCTTGCTCGTCTCTGCTGTATCGCTTCTCTCTCTCTCTCTCCCTCTCTCTCTGTTTCACTTTTCCAACGCCTCGTGTATCGTGCCACTGTGATCTTTCTCAGTGATAGGTTCAGGGTTGAACATTAGAGGACACGCTGTTGTACATCTTACACACAGTCATGCACACTCATTTACTTATTCTCATGTTGTTCCAAACCTATGACCTTTTCTTCTGTGGAACACAAAAGAAGATATTTTAATACAGTTTATGTAGCCTGTACTTTGTCTATACAGTGAAAGTCAATGGGGTCCAGTATTGTTTTAGACCCAATTGCCTTTCATTATATGTGACCCGTGCTGGCAAAATGAGTCGGAATGCTCATGGGCTAATTTCGAGCTACAGGCAAAACAAGTGAAAAATGTCAATCACAAAAATGAGTTCATTAAGCCCTCGTCTAGCAATCCCAATGCTCCAAATAGCAATTAAACACCTAAAAGTATCTTTATTTGTACGTTTTCTGAGAGGAGTACCTTTCCTTTGACCATGAAAAATGCCGTTTTTCTCTGCTCGCTTCTCGACGACTGGCACTTCCCCTCAGCATGTTTGGTATCATTGTAAAGCGCAGCATTCCAACTTTGTCAATATTCATAGCGAATTCTCAGTGGCATGAGTCTGAACCAATGAAATGTGATTTTCAAACTCATGCTGATGTAAACAAAACGATCTTACACCTTCTGACTGACACATTCGAAACGTGCACACAAAGACGCCTCAGACAGCGCACGATGCCGATATGTAGAATTATAGTATTACAGTATTTAAAAAAATCTGTCTTGGCGAGTATTTACACAAAACATCATCTGTTATGTCTTAAGTGAACATTTGGTTAACTGTTGGGGAAAAACATCTGATGTGTAACATTATATTATGTGTGGTACAGTAGGTCTTAATATATAAGTTGTCTGTTTCATTAATGTTTATCAAACAATTGTGGAATCATGGAAAAAAGTTAAATATATATATTTTCCTATAGATATGGGTTTTGACTTTGTTTGTGCCAAATTTGGTGGTATTACCAGGGATTTTAAGGTATGGCTAGGTGATTTTGTTTTGGAACCTTCAGAAAACCTAACTCAATTTTTCTCAAAATTGACTTTGCTGACTCTATCGATTTCAAACAGGTGTAGCTCAGAATTCCAACAAATCATACATCATTTTGAAGGTTTGAGAATAACAATAACTCATTTTTGAAAACTTGCTCATTGCGACTCATTTAGCCAGCACGGCTCACATATGGTTAAAAACATTCATACAGTTTTACAGGTCATACAGGTTTGAAACAAAATGAGGGTGAGTGCATTTTTGGGTGAACTATCCATTTAAGTTTGTTTGTTTGTATATGACGATCATTCTGGAAGCATGTTTGGATAATGAATGCTCAAAGAATAGTTCATCGAATTTTGGCATCATTTAATAACCCTCATGTCGGTCCAAACATGTTGTTTTTTATTCTGTGAAACACAAAGAGTAATTTAGCACAAGTTTAGTCTTTTCTTAGTATGTGCTGTGAAGTTAAAATTGACAAAGAATATCATTAAAGTGGTCCTTATAGATTTGCAATGAGGGTGAGTAAATGATGGAACTCACCCCTTACCAATGGTTTATTTTCTAGTTGTAGTGTATTTTGACAATTTAAGACGTGCAAAACCATGGCAGCCCAGTCTCCCTCATAACGTCACCATGAGTAAGCCATGACCCCCATGTCTGACCCCTCCTCCACCATCTAACCCTCATGTGATCATAGAGCTGCTGACTAACTGTCACCCTGCCTTCTCTTTCCACCCTCCCTGCCTGTCGGACGGCCCGTAGGAGAGCCTGCCCAGCTGCAAGGTTTGTTCCCCCTTATCTCTCTCCATTCTTAGCTAGATTACCTGAATGATTGACCCCCCTCAAGCACACATACATCTCTCACTGCTTGAATAGAAGGAGCGGGGCTATAGTAGAGAACAGTGCATGATTGGTCACATAAAGGGGTCATGCCATACTTTTTTTCATTTTTCACTCATTTATTTTCCCTCAGGCCCCTTTAATTTAGTTTTTCATGCTCATTTTCCATACTCTTTTTGACCCACAGAATTAAACAGGCAGTTTTTTGCCACATGCGAAATAAGAAATGACTCAAGAGCCCCCATCTAACGGTCTCTGCAAAGCCTGAATTACATTGCGACAGATTAAATCAATAATGTTTTGTGGACTTTATCCACATACTGCTCTTGTCATTAGTTATATAGCAAGTGGAGTAATAGCATCTTTTTATGGTGGTATAGTCCATACTATGGTTTAGAAATAATAATAGTCTATCTATCCCACTTCCTCCTTGTTAATAGAGAATAGGAGTTGTTGCAATATACTGTAAATGTGGGTGGTGGTGCTGTATACAGTGAGCTTGGAGCTTAATGTTTTTGAAGCTTTGTTAAAATAAAAGGAGCATTTTGTATCTATCTATCTATATCTGTCTGTCTGTCTGTCTGTTGAAACTTTCAAAGACATTCGTAGCTTCATAAAATTCATCATTCTTAGAATACATTTGTTAGAATTTTAGAATTCATTCTGCTTCTATACATTCAAATTCTAAATGGAATTCTGCATCCTGTTTGTAACATCATTTAAAATTCAGGAACTGAATTGGAATTTAAAAGACATCCTCAATTCAATTCTAATTAAACAAAGTACATGAAACTCTTTTGTTTCAGTAGTAGAATATAATTTGAATATGAGTATAAAATACATAGTGATCCCTAAAGAAGGAACATAAAAGGGCGTAATCTTAGTTATATTATCATGTCATTTGATTTCCATATCTAATTCCCTTTGCCAGTTTACACACATGTACACCCACACACATTGCCATAGTGGTTATTTGTGCATGGGGCTGGGCCAGGGGCATGAACGCACATACACCTGAGTGAGACTGCTCTCCAGAGAGTATTGCTAATGTTACCGTTGATTCTTAGTTATTCATCCCAGTGATTCTGATGCCTGGAGCACGAGTCACACATGTGTTGTCAAGGCAACACCACATAGATGCTTGCCGTTTGACCCCAGGGTGTTCTCTGTGATGTCATAATAGTCTTCTTGTCTCAACTGTGGGTGCGCTTTTCCATATTTGAATCTTTGTCTTGTCACATCACAGCTGTTATTTGTCGAAAATCTGTTTTCATGTGTGCAAGCAGTTACTGAAGTCGATAATTTCTTTAGTGCAAAGAAAAAGATTGAGGGATTGATTTGTTGTCTCATAAAGATGACCAGTGTTGTTATATAGGAAGTGATGCTGTAGAGCAGTTCCTTTTTATTTTGCTGTAGGTAATGCCCATCTCATGCTGTAGAGACACACTTACTCAAATACACACACACGCACGTACACTGAGACTGGCTACTAAAGGAGACCTGGCGCGGTCTCTCTGTGTCAGCGCAGGCTTAATGAGGCAGCACACAAGAAGCTTTAGGAGTCAATGGATGTAGATAATGTGGATGAGGGTTCACTTCACTGAGCGCCTGTACGCGAGCAAGCCAGTGTCTAGCCTAGGGCCACACTTTGTGTGTCTGTGTGTGTGTGTGTGTGTGTGTGTGTGTGTGTGTGTATAGCCATACTCCAGCCCCCTCCATTCTATAGTTATGAGAGCAAAAGAAATCATCATTCCTTCACATTGCATGTCACTCCCTGTTATCCAGCCCCTGATGTCTCTATTGTGCGCGCCGAGCCGATGTTAGGTTGAGTGGCTTTGGTGAGAGCAGTTATTCCTCAGTGTTCTGATGTTTTAAAAGGGTTGGGTTGGTTTTTATGGCTTGTTAATGGTGTGGCGCTCTCTACTGCAGCCCATGTGGCAAGTACGTGAGCATGGGAACAGATGACAGCCCCTCATGCACATCATAGACCACCTGGAGCTAGCCAGGCGGAACCTCAGAGGGGCCGGGCAACGTTTGAGGGGGGATGATGGAGGGTGCGCTGCTAGAGGTGAATAGAGAGAGGGAGAGAAGGATGAGGGAGTTGAGCTTGACCAAATCAATGCAACACACGTGCACGGTTAAACTCATACATATCTGCATATGTTTGGCTTTTACTACTTGGGTGTCTGGAATACTTGATTCCAATTGGCCATATAAAATGAAAAAAATGTCTATAATGACTGCTAAACTAAATAGTTGGTAACCGATTTTTCTACATAGCTGTGCTAGTCTCTGCGGTCTCATTTCACTCACATAATAAAGTAATCTAAAATCAATATTTTATGTCAGTTTTTTATTTATTTGATAGACTTTGCGACAGGGTCCTGATGACCCTGTTGGTGGCAACTGTCTGACTGTATATACTGTATATCACGCCTTAAATGCATTGAACACATCATTGTATAGCCTGTATACATTGCCATTTAAAAGTTTAGGGTTTGTAACATTTTTTAATGCTTTTGAAATGAGTTGCATTTATTTGTTAAAAAAAAAAAAAAAAAAAAAATATATATATATATATATATATATATATATATATATATATATATATATAATATTAATATTGTGAAATAATTTCAATTTAAAAACTTTTTTCTATTTGAATATTTTTTAAAAAGTAAATTTATTCCTGTAATGGCAAAACTAAATTACTCCAGTCTTCAGTGTCACATGATCCTTCAGAAATCATTCTAATATGCTGATTTGTTGCTCAAGAAACAATTTTAAATCGGTCGTGCTGATTAAAATTAATTTAGAAATGGTGAATTTTTTTTTTTTTTTTGGGACACTTTGACACTTTTGAAATAGAAATATTTTGTAATGTTATAAATGTCTTTTAATGCCAGTTCTAATCATTTTAATGCATACTTGCTGAATAAAAGTATTAATTTCTTTTTAAAAACTCTTTACTGACCTCAAACATTTGAATGTTAGTGTATATACAGTATACTAGGGATGTAGCGATATAAAAATTCTGGTCAATAATAAGCCAATTTTCATGCATTGGCCTATATTATTCTATTTTTTTTTTTCTAAATAAATTAAAAATAAAACACTAAAACTGTAATCAATTGTTTTAAATACTAAGTTGGTTTATTTTCTTAAGTTTACATTTAACAGTCTTATTAAATTATTAGTGTTTTTTTTTTAAAAAGAAATTAAATAACAGATCAATATAAATTACATTTTTTTTGAAGATTTAAGTTAAAAATTTTAATTTATAGAAAAAATAAATAACCAGTATGGTGCTTACAGTGCATATTACATGTTTTTATTCTACTGTATACACAGATATTCATATTCAAACTCAAACATACCACATGACCCCTAACCTGCTCCATGACCAAACACCACTGATTTAATTCCTTTACTCTCTCTCTCTCTTCCTTCCTCCCTCCTTTGAATAGCCCCCACAGAGAATGTCATGTTGAAAAGGGAGTGAGGCAGCAATGTTTTGCCGAAATGTTTGTTTGCAAGGCTGAGTGATGTCTGATCCCCCTGAGAGCTCATTTTGCCACGTTTGCGCTTGATTTGCTTCTTATGCTGTTTATTAAAGGTAATTACAAGCTGTTTGGAGATCTATAAGAGAACTGCTCAGGGGGAGCCTCCTCCAAAAGGTGTGGGAACAGAATGGAAAATGAGGTACACTTGCGGCCGACGTGGCGAAATCGCATGGGTGGAGGTTGCAGGTGTATTTAGAGGAAAGACCGCATAGGAAATGTGTCTTTAGCTGATCTGGTGTACTGATACATCATAATCTTTGACACAGGAAGTTGCTAGGTCTGAATGAATCTTTGGCATGCTGGTATGTTAGCAGCATGTGTATACATATCTTTCTCAGGTATATCTGGTAGAGGTGCAGCTGCCCCGTTTCCCCCTTCCCCTCCTCGCCGTCCCAGATCCGTCCAGGTGTGTCTCAGCCAGCTGCCGTGGAGGGGAAGGAGCGGCAATATCAGGAGCTCGTCAGTCTCCCAACCCTCTCTTCTCCATGCCGTGCGGTAATTGTTAAAAAGACAAACAAGCTGCCTGCCTATCTGTGCATAATGAAAGGGGGCCAGCCGCAATTTGCTCCTCACTTAATTCGTTAAGTATTCTGAATTTATTTTCTCGAGTGACAGTGGCATCTGTCGTAGCTGGCGAAGAGGACTTACGTGCACATGACGTTACACAATGGATGCGTGATGAGGGGGGAAAATGTGATAAGGGTGGAGTGTTAAGTTAGTTCACCCAATTATGAAAATGTTGTCAGTATTTATACATAAATATTCTTTGTTCCATTTTTAAAATAATGTTCCGATTGTTGTTTTCCATGAACATGAGTGAAGCTTTAAAGTTTCAAAAGAACCTATAAAAATCATAAAAGTATAATAAAATATATGATTAATTCACTATATTTCATGTCTTCTGAAGCCACATGGTCCTTTTTTTTTGTCTACTTTATTGTTAAATTTTCCCCATGACTGTTTCCTTCAATTCATGAGAGCTCTAGTAATGTCTAGATGTGAATGAGTCATTCTTTTGAGTTGGACATTTTCAGTGAGTCATTTGATTCAGTCTGAATGATTCATTCATGAATGAGACTTATTTGGCTTTAAATTTTAAGAAGACTTTAAATCTAGAGCATGAGTCATTTGGTCCATTTTAATGATGCTTTGCATCCCTTTTGAAGCTTGAAAGCTCCAATCCCCTTTCTTGGTACTTACATGGAAAAGAGTGGCCAGCGCAATTTAATAAGGAGCAGTTGTGGCCTAATGGTTTGAGAGTCTGACTTGAAACCTAAAGGTTGCGGGTTCAAGTCTCAGTACCAGCAGGAAATGGTGAATGAACAGCACTTTCATTACCCTCAACTGAGGTTCCCTTGAGCAAGACACCCAACCCCCAATCACTCCCTGGGTGCCGCAGCAAAAATGGCTGCCCACTGCTCCAGGTGTGTGTTCACGATGTGTGTGTGTTCACTACTCACTGCTGTGTGTGTGTGTGTGCACTTGGATGGGTGAAATGCACAAATTCCGTCTATGGAATATGTCACTTTCACTTTTTTCACTTTTAAAATTATCAATTTTTGGGCCACAGGGAAAAAAAGGTTTGGAACATCATGAAAGTAAATAGTTTAAAAATGAAGAGTTCTTATTTTTGGGTGAACTGTCCCTTTAAGGAGGTGAATCAAGGTGTACAGGGGTGTGTGTTTTAACAGGGGAAGAGGTGGGGAGAAGGTATAGAACTTGTAACAACCCAAGTTGACCATAGGCTTGTCTAGTTGATGTTAGAACAGCAGAGCAGTGCAGGTGATACAGCGGTTCCAGGTAAACTCTGCAAATAAAGCCCCCTAAATACTGGCTGATAATTAACATCTGCTGTCTGGTGTGATCTTGCCTCTGCACATCAGCTCAGTGTGTGAGTATATAAGTGTGTGTGTGTGTGGGAGGAAGGAATAAGCGGATGTCACAGCTCATCAGTGCTCTATGTGAGATGTGCAGGAATCAGGGGAAGGCACACTCTCAATGGAAGGGGCGGGGGCGGAGGTCCCAGAGAGACGGGTGGAGGCCCCTCAGAGTGTGTGCATGTGCTCAAGCCTGTGTGTGGGAGAAGGGGCCACCTGGGGTCGGACTCTTCAAAGGCCACTCTCTGAGGAGCGGTGAGAGGTGCCTGTATGACAGGAACCCTGGCTTTGATCCGGAATAGGAGTCAGAGTGGGAGAGGAGATGGAAGGCAGGAAGGATGAATGCAGAAGGGAATTCAGAGGTGTGACTTGTAGATAAAAAATAGAAGGTGTGGGACATGGTAGATCTAAGATAGGCCTATCTCTTGTTAGGCTTCTTTTAGGATTCACTCTAAATCTTCACTTTTACCCTGTGGGTATGCCTCTAACATGCCTCTGCTGTTTGGCTGTCTTCTTGTTTTGTTGTATGTATAACTCTGTTTTCAGAGGCATTCGGTCTTTATGATTCTCGCTTTGAGTTGCATCTCGTTTATTTAGAGCATTCTTTTGATTAATTAGTGGTATATAGCTCATAAGTTTTCAACTTTAACTTGCTTTCCAACTTTATTTGGACTATAGTCTGATACCTCAAATCATGCAACTTATTGAAGAAAGGTATTTGAACTTGGGATGCACAATATATTGTTACAATGCCAGATATTAGAGATAAAAAAACTGCATTGGTTAGTATATATTACAAAAAAATATTGTGTATAAAATATTATATGTACGTATATTATGTTTTATTGTACATATTATATTATGTAATATCATATATAATAAAATATTATATATATTTATTATTACAATTTTTTATTGTACATGCTTTTTTCTGCTATTTTCTAACGCTCACTTAAAGGTAATATAGTTAATAATTTAAAACAGTAATAATGTAATAACACTAATCCAGAAGTTTGGGATGGCAAAGGAGCTCTGTGATTGTTTCATTTTTTTTTTTTTTATCATGCTGTGCCCTCATTGGCTGTTCATCATCACTAAAATATCCAAATATCACCTTGAACTCATACAATGATTTCAGATGGCGAACCGATGGAGAGATTAAGAGAATGAAGTTAGAAGAAGATTAAGCATTATAAAGATTGAAGGATGCGACAAATGTCCGAAATGGGGAGGGGTCCGTGGGACAGAGGGGAAGTGGGGGAGATTTGGCAAGGAGCTAGGGATGAGATGAGAGGAATGCATGATCAGTGCCTTTCCCTCCCTTCTTGGTACAGAGATGTTGCGGGAGGAATAGATACAGAGGGAGGGAGAAAGAGAGAGAGATGAACTGACCGGGTGCTGATGAGGGAGGTTGACCTTCGGAAGTGAGTGAGAGCGAGCGAGGAGGATGAGGCTGGCTGACAGGGGCTCTCCTGGTTTTTGGCAGCCTCTCAGTCTGCGCGGTGAGCAGCTGGACTTCATTAGGCGCTGGTGTTAATTACTGGGTCCAGGCTGCAGCCGCCCGCCCGCCCGCACACACACAAAACACTCACCGTAATTCAGCCAGGGTCACCTTGAAATTGATCATTTACCATCAGAGAGATGAAGACGGACTGAGTAGAGTGAATGAACCAATGAACGAGTGACACTAACTATTTGCTCTGTTCCAAAACCTAGTGAGGCACATTCCCGACACAAAGCATCTTTTTTGGCCAAATTCTAAGGCAATTTGAATCCTTTGCAGAGATGCAATCTCATAATGCATTACGATAAGCTATGAAAAAATAAAATGTTCACTAAGAGAAAAAATTGCAAAACCATCCATTGCAAAACCCCAGGTGAAGTTCTATTTGTGTGGCATACATTGCTGCCTGTGTAGAATTTTCAAATATCTGCAGAAATTTAAGGAATTCTTCCAGAGAAGATTCCATGTGGGCCTACTTGAGGTTCCACGAAGGTTAGGTTGCTGTCTTGGAAATGTCGGCAGTGAGGCAGCTCACTAGATTTTGAAACAGAGGTTGTGTCTACTAAAAGAGCTGTGAAACAAAAGCAGCTGTTCTTTAGCTAGCAAAAGAAATGGCGAGTGTTAAATGCTACAGCTGTAGCAGATGCCGCGTATCGTCAGATACGGGGTGAAGTCGCAGTCAAGCCAGCAAGCGCTACGGCTTGGTTTCCTGTGACAGCGGCCTGCAAGGTCAACTTCCCTGCGGCGGATGACTCAGCTGACCAAACCTGGGAAAAGGACCGTTAAGGACTTGAAATGTGTGGGAGAGAAAGCTGGCAGAAAGCACAACATTTGGAGATTATTTTCCATCCACTGCTGTGGGACTTCTTCACACTTATGATAGCTCTGTCACACACATACACGCACAGTTATACAATTACTTTAAGTTATTCTTTGGAGTGAAGCACACGGTCCTACCTTGGTGACACTATGGTAATTACAGTACAAGAGGACAAAGAGAGACAAATGGAAGTCGAGGAAGTACGAGAGAGAGAGGAAGATGTAATAGTTGGCCTGACGCGAACGTGGTCCCTGCGTACCAGAGGCGTACAATAGAGCGCTTTTATTCCGCATCCTCACAAAACAAAAGTCTACCACTCTCTGCTCTCAATAATACAAAGGTCTGATACAATCTCCTTCTTAATTCTCAACCATGTCAGTTTTTCAGGAATGTTTTTGCCTCCTCCCTGAAGAAAATCAATGCATTCTGATTTGGTAATTTCCCATGGTGCCACGCTCTGCGCTCCCTGCGCTGAGAGAGGTGACAAATCCGGTCATGGCGGCGTGAACCTTTCCCCCCCTCCCTTCCCATCTTCCTCTGTTTCCACCCTGCTTTTGTTTGTGTTTCTCTCTCTCGATCTCTCTCTCGCCGTCTCTGGGTGTTGCGACAGAGTGCGAGCTTAGAATTTGTTGGAATTTCGCAGCCCTTCCCGGTGCTCTGGTGAAAAACACTCATTTGTGACGGTGCCAAGCTGCTAATGGCGGATGGCGGGGTCCGTGCCGAATCCCACCTCCGCTCCCCCGCGCTCGTTATTCCGTGCTCGGCGCCGCTCGCACCCCTCCCCTACATCTGCCAAACTCAGCTGCGAGGGAGCGGCATAATTATCCCGCCGGAGCCTCAGACGCCTCCATGCCGTCACAACTGGGGCTTCATTAGAGACCCGCAAGAATGCCCCTGTGTGTGTATGTGTGTGCGCGAGAGAATGTGTTACGTTTATTTGAAGATATTTGCGCGCATCCCTTTGTGTGTTTGCGTGTTGTGTATGCGTGCGAGTGTGTAGCGAAGCGTGGATAGTTGCTCCGAGAGTTTTATGTCCATGGCTTGCAGCACGAGTGTTACTTTGGTGCCGTTCGCGCGCGTGTTTGCGAGTCCTGTCTGTGCTAATATTCTGGTGAGTACACCATTAATGAGTGTGTGGCGTGTGGGTGTACGAGGAGCTGATGAGTCGGGCTCAGAGGTAATTTGACTTCTTAGAGCTACAGACCCCTGTGCCAACCCCCCCAGCCCCCTTCACCAGCTGAGCAGTCCCCGAGGAAGGCCGGGTTTAACAGGGCCTAGATTCCCCCACTTACAACACACACACACTTATATACTGTCAAAGACGCGCACACTTCAAATGCACGTTAATAATGAGACATTGGCCTCTTCTAAAGGCGCCGGTCCATCTGTATATCTCTCTGAGACTTATTTGTCATGTGTGAGAGTTTGCTTGCAGGCTTAAGTGCGAATAGCAAGCACAGATGTCAGTGTGTGAATAAAAAGTCAATAAAACATAAGTTTAAACTCATGTGATACAGAAGTATCACAAAATTTTGATTGACTTCTGCTATTAGTTTTTGATGAAACACCATTTTAAGACTAAATCTCATCAGAATCCTTTCTCGTTTTTTAGAATGTAGTAGCTTCAGACAGCTTGTCCATGGACCACCTACAGTCTGATCACTGACTGACTGATGCACTTCTCTCTAATTGGCTGACTTTTGGCAACTTCCATGAGTTTGGCTTTTAGCAGTCTGTTTAGAAATTAAGTTACCAAATCTTTGTCTTGAAAAAAAATAATTATCATGGTTTCCACAAAAATGTAAAGCAGTCCAACTGTTTTCAACATTGATAATAAGAAATATTTCTTTAGTACCAAATCAGTATATTAAAATGATTTCTGAAGGATCATGTGACACTGAAGACTGGATTTTCACGGCTGCTGAAAATTCATCTTTGCCATCATAGGAATAAACTACATTTTAAAATGCAAAATAGTTATTTTAAATTGTAATGTTTCACAATATTTCAATGTTTTTACTGTATTTATGTACTGTATGTCTTTCAAAAACATTGAAAAGTCTTACGTACCCCAAACTTAAGAATAGAAATGTATAAATATATATAATTTTTTTTATCAGAGGAACTGTAGTCATATATGTCAGGAAGACAGTGTCTCTAAGTGCACAGTTATTGGCCAGAATAAGCTGCAAATAGACTAGAGTCTAGACTAAGACTGTAATGACCTGATTTGAGTATTGAGCCGAAGTTATCTGAAAATGCTAGCTTTGAATCAGAGGATTTGTTGTTGTAGGTTTTTCCCTCTCATTAAGTCTCTCTTTTCTTTCTCATTTCTCTTTATATGTCTCTTTCACCTCCTCTCTTCTCTCTGAAGAGTCTGTAGACTCTAATTGTAATGATGTTTTCGGTTCTTTTTGTCTCTGCCACACATTGATGTTGTAATTGTAGGTCTGTGTGTGTGTGTGTGTGTGTGTGAGAAAGAGGGAAAGAGGAGGGTTATTAGTGTTCTCTGTTCTCTCAGGCCACCGACCGCGCTGTCGTAGATGGCCGTTAGCGTGCCACACATGCCAGTGCATGTGCACGAACTGCGAGGTAGAAACTCAAACATATTCCTTTTCTGCACTTAGAGAAATAACTCTGAGGTCTGAATGTTGTGGTGGCACAATTTGGAATTGCATTGTGTACTTTTTATACATTTTACTCATTTCTTGCCCTTATGTGATCCAGAATAGTTTCATGCAAACACTGAGACATTCGTGTGAGGAAGAGAGCTTCAGATTTTCCATTTGAAACTCGGCAGGGACATCAGACCACCTTGGAGGAACCACAAGACTCCTCTGCGTACCCTACACCCCATAGGAAAGCCAGAACTTCTCAGTTCCAGGCCAAAGCAAGCATCCTCTCCCCTCCTGGGCCAGATCCTACGGCACAGATACATACCAGTATTCGCCCAAGGACAGAGGGGAAGTTGAGCATGAAAGCTACTTGATACTCTCGCCTCACTTTTATGCACCAGACTAACCATTTTTAACTAGATTTCAGTGTTGAGAACCAGACAGGCATGTTTTCACTCTTTGGTGACCTTTAGATGTGGGGTCAGAGGTCAAAGAGTAACCATTGCGCTGACTTGCTGCATTTCCTGCAGGCGTTAATTGTGCTGCTGGCACCTTATTGACAGTGTTTCTTGCTCTCCATACTGTGCACATTTTGTCTCGCTCACACCTCAGCCCCCTCCTTCCTCTGTCAGTAAATCCCCTTTATACTAGAGGGACATGAGGGAATGGTAGAGATGGATGAAGAGGGAGGGATGGATGGATGGATGGATAGATGGGGAGGGAGGAGAGCGAACTGTGAGTTGGGCTTCTACGTAAGTGTCAGTCATATTAAAAGCCGCTGACAGCTTTCGCTTCCAGACCAAACTCTGGACAAATAGCTCTCCAATCGATAGTTTCCCAACAGCAATATTTGGTATCAATGCGTGTCCTTCTCATTACACGATGAGGCCAGAGTCTCCCTGGGCTCTGAATAATTTATCCCCCTGACGTGGAGAGAATTGCAAAGAAGGAAAAGCCGCCCTATCTCTCTCGTACTCCACTGCTCCGTTCCAAAACCTAGTGAGCTGCCTCCGTAGGCAGCTTTTTAAAGCATTATAGCCGTGAAGTCTGTTCCAAAAAGTAGGCAGGGTAATTATGCTGCCTCTTAAGATACATAAATTTGGCTAAATTCTAAGGCAACATTGCATTTGCAGAGAAAGTAATCCCAGAATGCACTGCAACAACTTCACACTGTAAAAAATTATTTTCATGATTTATCACAACATTTTTTCTTCTGTCAAATCAACTTCGATAATTAATGTGGTTCAGATAACATAATATTTTGAGTTTCTGTTAATTAAACCAATCGCCTTCATTGTATTAACTCAAATTTTTAATTTCAGTGAACTCAAAATTTTAGGGCAGCCAGGTAACTTACTTTTTTTAAGTTAAACCAACAATTCTTTTTTAGAGTGCAGTGTAAAACAAAAAAGATGGTGGACAAAGCAGGAGAAATGAGAGAAATGTTAAATACTGAAAAGTATTGAGAAAAATTTAATCTCAAATATATTTTTCCTCAAGTATTATTAAGAATTTAATTAATAAAGCTTTTTAAATTCCAATTCCTAAACTTGAATGAGGTTGCAAACAGGATATGGATGTGGAATTGCAATTTAATTTTTATTATTTAATACTTTAGTTATTAAATAAATTTAAGAAAATTAATTGACATTTAAAGAAATTCATAGAACAATTTTTAACAGTTTTGATCAGGAAAAACTGTGAATGTCTGAAAGTTTTGATGATCAATCAATAAATCGATAAATAGTTTATTACATATATTTGAGTATTACATTTTTAGCTTAGCAGCATGCTAACAGCAAACCTTTGTTGGTGTCTATGTAAAGCATTTCAAATTACTTATAAGGTTTAATTTATAGGCAGCTGCCTATAGACAGTACATAGCAAGGCAGCTTACTAGGTTTTGAAGCAGAGCCCACCACACTTACCTCCCGTTGCACCATGCGCTCACCTCGTTCCCTAGCCTGTTCCCTTCTCTTCCTTATTGACACAAATCTTCCCCTCTCTTTCTCATGCTTTTCTCATCATCATATTTTTGGTTTTCCTCCAGCAGCCCCTCTTCTCTCTTTTAAGTAGCTTTGCATACATTAATCGCTCGCAATGTCAGGTGCTGCTGGGTAGTATTTGCCTAGACTCAGCAGTATGTATGCATTTATGAGGTGAGCAGGGTCTATGAGGGTCCTCCACAAGAAGAGGATCAACATCCATAGGCGTTACGCATCTCGCCGTTGCCTCTCCAGGGAAAGGGCGCTCGAAGAGCAAACTCATTTTAAACACACTTACTCCATTCCGACCGCATCTCTCGCTCATTATGGTGGCAGCCAATAGCGTGGGATCCGTGTGGAGGTGAGCCATCTTGAATAAGTGGTAGAGAACATTAGCGAAGAAGAAGATAATGGAGGTCTGGAAGGCTGGCTAATGAGTGCTATCCTCTCAGGAACAGACCCTCAGCCTTATCCCTCTCTCTCCCTGATCAAATGCGCCGAGGAGAAAGCAGGAGGAAAAGGTTCCCGCTCCATCTTCCGTTATCTTTCGTGACCCTTCCCCCCTCACCCGCCCTCGCCTCCTAATCATCGCTAAGTATTATAAATGTTAGCTTAAACCAGGCAATCATCGCTACACCATAATAATAAACTTTTATTGCCGTGTTCCTATTAGTGAGTTAATGTTGTCTGCTGATGGCGTGTAATTGTGCTCTTTTCTCGGCTTTGCGAGTCCCACATTTCCCTCATGCCCAATCAGCTACGCACGGGGAGAGAAAATAAATAGCCTAATGCTGTTTTAATTACTGAAAACATAAAGCATGAAGCCTACGCCTTCCCTCCTCTCCTCTCCTTTAGCTACCTGCAGCTCTCAACACCGCACTCGCAACCAGCGGCGCTGACCGGCAGAGCGAGCGGGGCCACGGCTCGCGCCCGCCCACTCTGTGGAGGAGCCGTAGATACCTTTAGGGACATCCACAAGAGTTTGGACGCATTTGTGCTTCCATCATTAGCAAAGTATGCTCTTACAAGTACGTTCTTGGGGGGAAAACTCACGAAACAGTTACAGCATGAAAAACTGCATCAGATTCCTGCGTTTTCCAGATTTTGTGAACCCATTTGCATCGTTGCCTGATTTACATACATACAGGCCCTGAAACAGTGCATGCAAATAGAATAGACGCCGGCCGCAATCATTCGTGGGGAGTTCGTCGTGTTGATTTGTAGTCTTAACTGGTCATTATGTTCACTATCTCTTCTTAGTATGCACACACACACACCGAAGCACAAACATACACAAACCCTCGTAATCTACCCTGAGAACTCGGCATTGGTAATCTAGTACGTTCTTTGACAATGCTTACTACAATGCAATTAGTCGCATATCACACACATTCTCAAACACAACAGCCTCCTGCAGTGTTTACAGCGCGCTAACATCCCGCCCATACCATCACACACTCAATCATCGACACACACACTCTGCACTTCTATGGTGTGGCGGTGTTTCTAAGGAAACGGAGCGTTCTACGTGTCTTTGTGGCTCCCAGTCAGCCACCTTCCCAGACGCCACTGTTCTTATTTTAACTCGCACCCTTCACACCTCCATCGAGGCCAGAGAACACACTCGCCCCACTAGACATGACACTGAAGCAGATGTTAAAAGCGCTCCTGCAGTAATTAATCTGATACCTATGCTGTAACTGTTGATTTAAAAAAGAGGGGCTACAAACTATGTTAGAGTTAAAATTAGATCAGGGTAAAAACCTGACTTGCATTAAGAAATGTAAAAACACTGACAAAATGGCTCACTTTTATTTTTAGACATTAAGTAAATCCAAGCTGCATCTACAGTGGTTCATAAAGAAGTTTCACTTGTGCTGGCTTGCGTGTCTCTTATGTTCTGTTTGGTGTCTCCGAAACCTCCAGTACCATTTTATATCTTGAAAAACACATTTTAATATTTAAGTATCAATTTGATTTGATAAACACAATTTCAACTGCCCTCCATGAAACATGTTTTACCAGTTTGGGGTCTCAGAGAACCCTGATGTGAAATAATGCAATGAATTCTTACACGTTAAAGTTCTCTGACTGGTGTACACTTCTACCAGTTGTTTATTTTATTTTAAATTATTTTATTGCATTTCTCTACAGTTTGTATTTGCCAGTGTTATTTTAGTATTATTTATATACTATTGAAGTATTTATTAAAATTTTGAATTTTCTTTCATTTTTATATTTTCAGTTTTCATTTTAATTGTAGTTTGTTTTAGTAATATTTTATGTGATTTTTTTTTTTCTAAGCTTTAATTACTTTTTCAGTTTTAGATTTAGTAATTTTAGTACTTTTTATGTTTTTTACTTCTAATATTTGTATTTTATTTCAGCTTTATTTCAATCACTGAAAATGCTTTAGTTTTAACTATTACGACTCTTGTATTTGCTGGGATCACATTTCTTTAAAAAAAGAAAAAGAAAAGAAAAGTGCATGAATACTTTGTGGTAAAACAGAGGGATGGATTGTGTCCCATAATATTTTTACACAAATATTATTAGTATCTCTCATACCCCAAACATAAAAACAATCAAGTCAATCTCAACAGAACATAAAGGTTGAAAAGGAGGATCATTTACTTTCCAACGAACATGTGAAGATGAAGCCCGCAGAGATAGACACAGATTTGTTATGGAGTGGAGATGCAGTAGACCGCCCTGAGGATGTCATTGTGACTTGAGGTTTCGGTAGACATCGGATGACAGGCAGAGGAGTGGAATAATTATGGGAGATTTTCTTCCTTCATCTCATATTCTCTTCATTTTCAATTCCACATAATGTGTCCTTCCCCGTAGCGAAGTAATCATATTACAGTTTGTATCTATTTAAATGTGTATGTATGTGTGTGTAAGACTGAAAAAGAGAGTTAGATGTGCTAACTTTTAACAGATGTTGTCTTCACACGTATGTGCTTGCGCATAAGGACTCGGTTCTGTTCTTTTTTTTGAGTGTATATGGATGAGAGCTGGAGGGGCAGATTAAAGGTGTGGGGTTTGTGCCCTGAGGCCTGCTCTAGTCTGCCACAATCCCTTATCCAACCTCGACCCAGACAGCATTGATCCACGCGAGTGTGTGTGTGTACAGAGCTTATCAACCCTTGTAAAAACGACCTGGTCTCTGGCTGGTCAACTATATTACACATAAGGAGAGTCTTTTTGGAATTGTTTTTAAGGCCATATGACATCGGCTAGTGGAATTTATTTCTGTGATTTTAGATTGTTGGTCCAAGTAGGTTAGGGGTGCACAGTCATTGCTGGCTGAAATTGTTGTACCAATTTTTATGTAGACATCTAAACACTGAAGGAGCAGTCCAACTGTGTAATGGGTTCATGTATGGGAAAACTCAGACACACTTTCACTATAGTCTCTTTGTGTCAGGTCTTCAATGTCACAGACGGTTTTATGAAGTTGCTAGGTAGCAAGAAAAATGTACACCATAACCATGAAAACAGTGAAAGCACACTAAAAAGTAGCTTATAATAGAAATAAAAGTCCTGGTGTTTGCTTTGATATATCACACAAAGAATTAGAAGGTCTATTTTTCCTCTACTCATATATGCACAGGCTCAGTCTCACTTCCATCTTGTTTCATTTTTCCAGTGCTGACATGCAAAAGCCTATCCTCTAGATAGAAGAGGTAACTGTTTGTAATGTTTCGAAAACATTATGCTAAGCTAGTAAACTAAGCAAATTAGCTTGTTAAAGGGTTAGTTCACTCAAAAATTAAATTTCTGTCATTGAGTACTCACCCTCATGTCGTCCCAAACCCGTAAGACCTCCGTTTGCCTTCGGAACACAAATTAAGATATTTTTGATGAAATCCGAAGGTATCTGATCCGCACATAGGCAGCAACGACATTTGCACCTTTTAAGGTCCAGAAAGGTATTAAAGACATCGATAAAATAGTCAGCTTGACTGCAGCGGTTCAACCTTTGTGAATTATGAAGCGATGAGAATACTTTTTGTGTGCAAAAACGAAACAAAAATAATGACTTTATTCAAGAAATTCGTCTGTCCCCTGTCATACTGCTATGCTATTTTCGTTGCAGAGCTTCAGTGTTTATGTCTGAACACAGGCTCAGTATTGGCCGGCTCCTGCGTCAGCTTCACACGCATGCGTCATGCTGCTCACGTAACCAGATCCGGCCAATACTGAGCCGCTGTTCGGATGTAAACAAGGTTGAACCACTGTATTTACATTGACTATTTTATCGATGTCTTTAATACCTTTCTGGACCTCAAAAGGTGCAAATGTAGTTGCTGCCTATGTGTGGATCAGATACCCTCAGATATCCGAAGAAAAAAAAAAAAAAGAATATATATATATATATATATATATATATATACACATACATGTATCTTAATTTGTGTTCCGAAGACAAACGAAGGTCTTAGGGGTTTGGGACGACATGAGGGTGAGTACTTAATGACAGGAATTTCATTTTTGGGTGAACTAACCCTTTAATAAAAACAGGAAATGTGTAATTTGATATTTTTTAGCTTCAGTAATATAATGTGATATGTAAGCAATTACATATTATTTATAATCAGGCCCAAGATAAATCCATATAAAAGTTGCTGAGGAAGGGAAAAGTGCTAATTGGCTAGCAGTATATCAGGGGTAAAACTCTAGCTTGATGCATAACTCTGTAAAACGTTGACAAACGTTGATGTGAGTCTTGTGTAAGGACTTTAACGCACTGCAAGGTACATTGATCCTTTTGTGCGTCATCATAGCAATATTGTTTTGTTGCACAAAGTAGTATTTTTAACGTACTGTGGTGAGGAACGTTTTACAAAGAGGAAATAGACATCTGCTGAGTGAGGGGTCGAAATATAATGGCAAAAATGAAAGCAAAGTGCTGTGGTTACTACATAGGCCATGCACGTTACCCTTTGTCTTCCTTTTCTTTCTTTTCCTCTCTCACACCCACACGTACATACCCACAGTTGCGAATAAAAGTATGCAAATATCGCAGCATGTTTGATTCTCTGACTCTGTGTGAGGTCCCCACAGACTCATCAAGACTTTAGCACCTCCATCAAGTCAGAGCGGAGAGAAAGAGGAGGTCTCAACTACACCTTACATCACACACCCTGGTGGGTGTGAGTGAGTGTGTGTGTGTGTGTGTGTCTCACTGAGCTGCTGATGTGGAAGGTTGGTTTGTTAAAAAAGGGAGAAAATGATAAAAAGAAAAAAAAATCTTGGGTCCAGGGGTGTGAAAATGGACCTATATCACTGTCAAGGACACCTTTAATTACAACAGCAGGGGTTCTGTGTGAGGGTGTGCCTGGAGATGGAGGAGTTGACAGGGCAGAAGAAATTCTGGGTAGAACTCAGGGTAGAACTTTCAGTTCAGTTTCAGTCAGCTTGTCTGAGTCACATTCTTTTTATGTAGTTTTGAGTATTTTATGATTTTATTTGATTTTTTAAAATGTTTTATTTGATAATTGCATTTTTTTTTTGTATATATTTATTAAAAATACCATCCTCCATGAATGAATATGCACATGTGACCACTCCACACATTCTCCCATACATAAGTTTATAAAAGAATTAGAAGCACTTTACACACAAAAATTACAGTTCAAAAGATTGGGGGGGGGGGGAAATAATATATTTTTGAAAATAGTCTCTCCAAGTGCTCACAAAGCCTATAATTCTATCAAAAACAGTAATATTATTAAATATTTTTACAATGTAAAATAACTGTTTTAATATATTTAAAATGTATTGATTGTTTAATTGTTTGATAAATGGAAAATTAAAAAGAATTGCATTTATATGATGATACATTTTTTTTGTAACAATGTAAAGTCTTTACTGTCACTTTTGATCAATTTGATGCATCCTAGCTGAATAAAAGTATTAATTTTCTTTCAAAAAATATAACTTTTGAACAGTAGTGTAAATAAAATTATTATAAAAAAAGTTTTAAATCATTTGAGAAAAAAAAAAAAAAAAACTCTAATGAAAACAGATAAAAATGGAACAATGGGCAGAATAGGAGACAAAATGCTCATTCGGGTGTGATGTTGATGATGAGTGTGTACATGGACATTTTAGCGCTTGTCTGTCGGCTCAAGACCTCTCAAGACTAACACCTTTAAATTCAGCCATGTTAAGGTGCTGAACGCTAACTACCTCTCACACGTCTTAAATACTGTAGGTGTGTCACATTAGTGTGATTAAAGCTATAACTTCCATGTTAATCTGAAGTTTTTGTTTTTGAGTGGCAACCTCAGTGACATAAAGCTAGATAGCCCATAAAGAAATCTCATATTAAACAGCATATATGTTCTGATGATGAGTTTTTTCGCTTTCAGTTTTGAATTATTTGTCACTGGGAACTTGTTGCATTGGTGATAATCCACCATTAGAGAGCAAACCTGCTACTTAAACCTCAGCGTTTAAGTGTATAGATATGTCAATTCATTTTTGTGTGCAAGTAAGAAAATATGTTTGAATTCATGAGATCTGGGTTTTGTCAGAATGCCTGTCTTGTTAGAAGCTCCTCCAATCTCGTGCGCTTACATCTCCCTTCCTCAAAGTGTACAAATATATGCAAACGAGAACATTCTTCTGAAAAGACACTCTTTAGTTCTTCATTAGTGGAGGGTGAAGCTACAAAGAGCACAAACAATATGGGGAAAAAATGCGACGGAATGAATCAAAGGGCTGAGAGCTTTGTCAGACGAGCAGAAGCAGATACGCTGCCTGCCGCCCCATTTCCTCGGCAGAGCGGCTGAATTAGCATGATAATCATTCTCATCGTTTACAAGGGCGAAATGTTTCAGTTTAATGCCTTGCTTGTGTTACAAGCCATGCACTTAATTAGACAGTAATGACTCCGGCGAGGCGAGCGGAGAGAGGAAGAGAGGGGAAGACAGGAGTTGAGGGTATGAGGAGTGAGAGCCCTTCACATCCAAGAGCCCTGACACATTCACCCACTCCACCTGTCAGCTCCACACACACACACACACACACTGCACGCTGTGTCCTGTAGCCATGGCGACAGTTTACTCAGGTAAACTGTGAGGCACAGCCTAGTGTCATTGTGACCCTAGGTCACTCTCTTTTTTTTTTTTTTTCCTCCAAAAAATGTAACAGTGGTGCTCATACAGCTGAAGCATGTTCGCCATAATCATGTTTGGATTTTTTTTTTTAATTTTTAGGTTTTTACTTTTTAGGTTTTGTTTTATTATATTTTTTGTTGTTGTTTTTTTATTTTATATATATATATTTTTTTTATTTAATTTTATTTATTATATTAACAAATTACATGAATAATACACCCTTGTGTCTCTACATATCATCTCCAACCCATGCATAATGACTAGAACCACTTTACTCATATAAATCCATTAAGATTTTAGAAGGACGCAGACACTCTTAGATCCATGTGACCTTCTCTCCTGTCCCATATCTGTCTTTCTCTTCTTCCTCCTCCCTGTAACAGGATGGCGGGGATCATGTTCTCCCTTTTTGCTGGGGAAGACAAAGACTGTGTAGTTAGAACTTTTACCATTAGAGAATGCAGGCTGGTATCCAACATTGGAGCAGGCCTTTGGGTACAGCCTGGCTCGCCGCGTTAAGCCTAGAGCCTGTCGTCTCGCTGGCTGTCGGATTGGAGCGATATGCAGGTCCATATCTCACCCCCATGCCCTGGCTCTGAGCTCTCCGTCCTGGGCCAAGAGGTCTATCCTTCCCTGCCCACGACTCCTGACGGCCGTACGATAGAGGACGTGAGTTTAGAGCATGTCATTCTGGATAGATTGCTGTACTGTGTGAGTATGTCTGCAGAAGTATAAAAGCCTGGTTGGGAGCAGGGCTGTTTCGTCTCCGCCGTTGATCCTGCTCATGCTGTTCTTTGAAACGGCTGATAAATGCGGATCTTCAGTCACACTCTAATTACAGCAGCTTAAGTGCTTTAACCACTGTTATCGCAAACTGTTCTATTCTCTGAACCCTGTCAAAATACACACACACTCGCATACGTGCACGCCAGAGTGTTTGTTTGTGTGTTTATGCGTCACATTTGTGTGTGCAGGACTGTTCGTTTACACAGGCCGCGGGTACGAGAGTGCCTGAGCGTTCTCGCGGGCGAGGGACTTATCTCCACGTGTGTGCGAGCAGAAGTAGGATGTGATGGCACTTGATGTTCCGTCGAACGCATTTTTCACAGCGCATAATTTAAAAGTTTCCTCCTGTTTGCATCTCCCGTTGCTTCTGTCGACTCCCCTCCCTCTCTCGCTCCTTCCATCAGAGGGTTGTACCTCAGTGACAGCCCCCCGCGCCCTCGGACTGCCTGCGGTCTGCCTATTAGCGACAGCGGCATCCTATTCGGCCATAACGCTTCATTTGCGATATGGATTTAATGTGCAACACAGAGAGGAGGTATCGATGGACTAATGTCTCATCCTTTCATCGTACTCTCTTCCTGTGTTTGGTCTCTGGAGTGTAATTGGTTTCTGTCCCGGGTTGCATCGCTAGCTCCGAGTGCAGAGTGAGGCGAAGGCAGACAGTGCGCAGTGGTTGGCGATGCCTGGGAGAGTTAGGTGTGTGTGTGTGGTATGGGTGAATCAGGAGAGGTGTGTTTCCAGAGTGGAGGTGATTCTTAATGGGGTGTGGAGTGTGTGTTTATCAGCTCCCTGATCGCTGTTTATTGCCCAGTCGTGTGGAACTAATTTACTAATTGAGTTTGAGGCTGGGAAAGATGTGGCAGGAGGGTTTGTGAAGGAGACGTGGAAACATGTCATACCCCCGCGTGTGTGTTTGTATGTAGAAGGTAGAGAGGGAATGATCGAGTGTTTACTTGTCAAGATTGTGTATACATGGGTTTGATTAAGTAATTTTGCTGTGCTTTCTAAAAGTGAAAAGGCTGTGATGTAACAAAATCACAACCAATCAGGATATATTTTATGTTCAGTATATAGCTATGTGAAGAATTTCACTGTGGGCGGAGCTACACTGGTTTGTTACTTCACCTTTGTGTGATGACAGATAAACTTAAAGGTTAGTTCACACAAAAATCATTATCTTTAACTCAACCTCATGATTTTCCAAACCTCTATGGTTTACTTTCTTCTGTGGAACACAAAAAAAACCCCCCCACAGTGCCGTAGTTAAACGTTACTACATGTACTTACTTTAGTAATAATAGTAAATTATGCATAATTACAAGTAACTAACACTAACTGTAACTCTAGAGTAAGTACATGTAGTTAATTAATAGTACTCAGTACTTATTTGAGTAATTACAATGTAACTACGGCACTGTAAAATAAAGTGTAACCAAAAAAACACATTAATTAATTTTTTTTCATACAATGAAAGTCAAAATATCTTGACTTTCATTCTTCAAAATATCTTTTTGTGCTCCACAGAAGAAGTCATACAGGTTTTGAAATGACATGATGGTGAGTAAATGAGGACATCATTTTCATTCTTTGATTAAATTTCCCTTTAACATGATTGGTATGAAGCAAACCTGCCTGCATAATGTGCCAGAGTTCCTTTAAGACAAGTCATTTCACTCAGCGACCATCTTTGAAACGCCTCTCGGGCATCCAAGTGCAGCTCCTATCTCTTTGAAAGGGGAAACATCAAATTCTCCAAAGCTGTTTGCCAAGCTTTCGATTAAATTTCTATATTTGAAATCACCAATGAAATCTGACAACAACTGTTTCATAAATTTTGTTTCTACACGCTCGAATCATGACAAAAGGCATTTTTCAGGGCTGGATCAAGCTAACTAAGTCCTAACTGCGTGTCTCTATAAGAAGCGCACGTATGACTGTTTCTGTAGGAACCGGAGCTTCTAACGGCTGCTGCAGTGATGCGATGAATTTACCAATCGCTGATTGGCTCTTATTTAGAAGGCGGGACGTATTCTGCCATATTGCATGTTGCACTTTCTTCCATTCAAAACAGTATGAGTGACGCGTCTTGTGTTATTCAATAGTCTTTGGATGTGCCCAACACTGCCATTTTTGGTTAAGAGGGTCAGGGGTCTGAACAGGTTCAAGGAACGAAAACAAAACGAACATAAATGAACAAAACAGGAACATAAACAAAAAAGAAAACAAAATCAAGTTTAATCGTTCTGAACATTCTGTGTAAGATTTTAATTTGCGAGTCAACCAAGCATGAATTCAAATAGTACGGCCTGTGCAAATGTAACGTTGATGCATCCAACTAAAGTGAAATGCCCACGCTCAGCTGTCAAATCATCATAGGTAAGTCGCAAGGCAATGTGCTGGCATTAGCTATTGGATCTCAGGAGTTTATCCGAGGTTATAGGTTATATCCAGCATGGTGTGTGTTTTGAAACCAGTGAAAATTGCAGGTTAGAGTAGAACTGCTACTATTCAGGAATTTTTTCTTTAAAAAAAATGTATTTTTTAAATCATTAAACACCTTGTTGTCAAAGTTAGTATTGTGGCTTTATGTATGGTCAGACACTTGTGTGTCGTTATAATATAATTTTACCAAAATCAAGTTACGAGGTGTTTCACCAGCGAATGTCGCAGTCAGATTAGTGTTTTGTCCGTCATTAGAACGGCCGCATCTGAGGCAGTAAGTGCATCACATTAAGTTTTTATCAATTTACAGGTTACAAAGGTTATTGTAGCTATATGTGGGCGCTCAGTTTTTACTGTTGTTTAATATATTTGGCTTGTGTTATAAAAGATAAAGTGCTACGCACAGGCTGTATTGGCTATGACTAGACAGCAAATACCAAACTAAGACACTCTTCTCTGCTCCTCAAATATATAAAACATTAGCCTTTACACACATCGTATTTTTACTTATTCAAAGAACCAGTTTTTTTTTTGTTTTTTTTTTACCCTTGTACTCCAAACAAGCAGAGATGTCCTCCAAAATGCGTTCATTCATGATTGAGGCTGGTGGATTAACCGGTATTTTTTTTAATCAAACCGTTTTCAGAATGATAATGTTACAGAAGGAACGCAGAACAGAAACGTTAAAATACTGATTCTACTCTGAGTGAACGGATTGATTTTTTTCTTTTTCCGTTTTTAAGCTAAAGATGGCACAACAGGTGAAATGTGTTAGCTCGCTCTCATTCTCTTTCTCTCCCCTTTTTTCCCTTGACTTTCCCTCCGTCTCTCTCATGCTCTTGCCCTTGTTGGTTGGAGATTTGACCTGGAATGTTAATAGGGGTGTGAGGCTGGAGTCCTCTGCAGATCTCTGGCTCTCTTCACTCTCTGAATAAGACAGGAAGAGAACATCCAAGAGGAAAGAGCCTAACTTAAGCTCAGCCTTACACTTACTCTCTCCCTCACTGTCAGTTTTAGTGTAGTGTGCATCAGCGGCATGACAAAAACGGTACATTTGTACATTCAGTGATTTAAAGTAAAGTAAGCTTAGTGCAAATGGAGTAAACAAATAATATTAATTTAAATTAAAAGTAAAACAAAATTTAGACCAGAATAAAATAGAACAAAATAGAATGTAATTTAGTATGCACTAAATTGTTTTAATTTAATTCTTAAATTGTTAAATTGTGATGCTAGACTAATTAAATAGTAAAAAAGATGAAGTAATAATCATAGTGATTATTAATCATATAAACATAAATGTAGCATGGTTTCTTTTTGGGAAAAGTTTATAACAAGGGCTTCTAATGCATCTTTCTGTGCTAGTTGTGCAAGAGAGGAAGTTTTTGTTTTTATCTCCTCTAGCGTGGTTGGATCACCCTGCATTGACTGACAGCGTGAGTCTAGAATGAAGGAGAGGGAGTAAGAGAGAGGAGAAGATAAGAGAGAAAGACTCAGTTGTGTAAGGGTAGAATGGGGGAGTGTGGGTTTTTTAGTCAAGCAGACGTTTTTGGGCTAGCTTACAGCAGCTGTGGAGCCCCGCTGGTAGATTAAAAGAGGCTCCCGTCCGCAGAGTGAAGTACAGCAGAACCCCCAGCGGGTGCAGGCGAGGAGGGGCCTACGCAGCTGTCACCCTCCACATACTTTCTCACCCAACTCCAGGAGCTCCGACCCAGCAACCCCACCGTTCACCCACACACCCCACCATGACAGCGGCATGGACATTAATGGAGAGGAGCTGCAGGGCTAGAGAGATGGTCTGCTAGCAAATGTTTACTGAGGTTGTGTGTCATCAAAGAATAGAAGAGTTTGAGATGGAAACCCTCATGTTGTGAAACACTCAGAAAATTCACCCTATCCTCTATTTAAGCGTTTGTTCTCCTAGAGTACCAAAGCTTATAATATGAGTAATTTTTTATCACGATAATGGTACAGTACTATTAAAAAAGTTTGGGGTCAGTCAGTTTTTTTTATATTATTATTATTTTTTTTTTCCCAGAAAGGATGTGATTAAAATTTTATTAAATTTGATCAAGTGTCACAGTAGAGACATTTATTATGTTACAAATGATTTATATTTCAGTTAAATGCTGTACTTTTAAACTTTTCTATTCGTCTAAGAATCTTGAAAAAAGTTTTGCAGTTTTCACAAAAATGTTAAGTGGCAAATACGTTTTCAACAGTGATTAAAAAAATGTTTCTTAAGCACATAATCAGCATATTGGAATGAATTCTAAAGGATAATGTGGCACTGAAAATTCAGCTTTGCAATTACAGGAATGAACTACTTTTTCAAATATATTAAAATTAGTGCTGTCATTAATCGCGATTAATCGCATCGAAATTAAAAGTTTGTGTTTACATAATATATGTGTGTACTGTGTATATTTATTATGTATATATAAATACTCACACATGCATGTATATATTTTACACAAATTTATATATACATAATAAATATACACAGTACACACACATATATTATGTAAACAAACTTTTCATTTGGATGTGATTAATCATGATTAATCGTTTGCCAGCACTAATTAAAATAGAAAACAATTATTTTAATATATAGTATTTCACAATATTACTGTTTTTACTGTATTTAGATCAAATATACATAAAAAGAGAATGTACTTCATCTCATTTGATTGTTTCCAAATCACAAACCAAAAAACAAATATTATATACAATACAGTAAATACTGTCACACCGCGCAGTCCTACCCTGTGTAAGCAGCATCAGGGTTACCATCTAGACATTTCCGAATAGATGATCAGTGAATTCCTTTGAGAATCTTATAGACGTTTTTTCACTTGTGAGATGCTTTTAAGCAGTTTTATTGTGTCTGAGATGGGCCCAGATCCGTTTTTAAGGTCACAGAGCACATTACAGCAGCGGGAGTGCCGTCAGTGTTTGTTTCATGATAGCAGTAGTTCAATATTTTGAATTCAAATGCTACGCTGTTAACATAAGCTGATAAGCAGGCTTTTTTTTTTTCTTCATCGAGTGGAAGGGAGTCTGCACAGCTGCAGCCAGGTCTGAAGTGAAAACACAGTCTGTCACACACATACATATAGTGAGGATTACAGAAGGGAAAAAGAACGATTTGACACTCCTCTCAATGTTCTGACATATTTAGTTGGTTTGCCGGAATTTCGGATTCTCACACACGCACAGTCACAGGAGGCCTTGGGTTTGCTGAGAAGGCTGAAGTCAGTGGGTCTCTGTGGTAAAGCCGACTAGGGAGGCTTTGTCACGCAGACGCCCTCACCAACAAGCATTGAACAATGACAGTTGTTCAGAAAACACAACAAAACACACACACTCCCTCGCACAAACATGTCCTCGCTCCCCTTAGTCCACTCCACACTGCATTTCAACACAGACAGCTCAGCCTACCCTAGGGATATGGGTTCCTTTGTTTTAGATTTGTGGGTGTTTTTTATGTCTGCATGTCTTTTTCTTTCAAAGGTCTGTGCTGATGTCGTCGTGTTTATGTAACTCTTTGGCATCTCTCATCAATAAAAAGTCATTGGTATGTGCGCATTTGTGTGTTTTCGTTCGAATTTTGAAGGGTGAGGGGGGTAAACGGGGCTTTCGGTAGGTCCTGGGTGAGATGGGGTCAGGGGTGTCAGGTCTGGCTGAACCGGGTTGGCTCGGCCGGCAACGTGGCCTCCCCCCCTCAAGGCTTCCGCCGCACTGCCTGCTGGGAAGCCAAGACCAATCAAACGCCTGACAACACGCACTGTACACAAGCCTTTCTTTTGATTTGTGGAGAAAGACTCGATCCAGCTGGGCTGTGGAGCTCCTGAGGTGGAAGGGGGATGATAGGGCAGGAAAAAAACGGGTTAGTCGGGAGAAGAAGTGTTTGCTAAAGGCAGGTGTTTGGCTTTGATGGATGGCGTGGGCTGCAGGTGCTCCCTGCACCTGTGTTGGATCTCAGGTCTTGTTTCTGTGGACTTGAGGTGCTTCTGTTTCCCATCCAGCCTTGAGTGGCGTGCTCGCTCACTAAAAGGCCCCGCAGAGTTTAACATTTGTAGTGAGGTGCAGGGTAATTAGATATAACCAGACTAGGAATCTGTTCATACTAATGGACACAGACCCAGACAGGAACGCTCTCAAGCCCAGTCAAGGATGGGGGACTTCTGCTCCTCTCTGATAACCATTAATGATTCTCTCTGCTTCTGGACCTCTGCTTTCCTGCTATAATATCATCTGTCTCTGTCTCTCTTATAACCATGGGAGTGTAAATTCCGCTCCTTGGAGTCACGAGTAGCAGAGTGTGGTGGCTCAGATCTGACATCCAGCCACTGGTTCCCATTTTTCCAGCTTTCCCTCCTCCTCCTCTTCCTGGCCTGCTCCTTTCTTTCAGATGGACGTGAGGAGAGGAGGGGCCGACTTAAAGGATTCATTTCTCCTGGCTCCTTCTCTCCCCTGCTTCTCCATTCATTTTCGACCCTGGTCTTCTGCGGGGTCCTGACTTGTGCTGCAAATGAGCATTGTCTTTCACTGATAGGCCTCTGACATGCTCAGGGGCCGCTCTCATGGTCCCTCTTTGCTTTCTCTCTTTCTACTGCTCTCTTTTCTTGCCTCTTCTTCCTCCCCCATCTCTCTCTCGCTCTCTGCAAATTGACAAAATTGAAGCCAAACAGAACATTTTTGATGTTTAATGTTTAACAGTACACTGTAAACAAGTTGGGCTAACTCAAAAAATTTGAGGTAATCAGTTACATATTTTTTTTGAGTTATGATGTTCCCAATTTTAAGTAAGCAGAACTATCAAGTTTTGAGTTTGTAGTACTCATGCATGTTAATTGCTGAGTTAGCTAACTCATACATTTTGATAGCAATTAACATAAAAGATTTAGTTAATTAACTTTTTTATTTTGAGTTCTTGCAAATCAAATGAGTTAGTGATGGGACAAAAAAGAATCAAGTAACCAACAATGTCTTGTCATGTCACTTGTTGCAGTTGTAGCTGGTTAGGGCAAACTTTTGCTTTAAAAGAGTTTATTTTTTTGTCACTTTAACACATTGCACCTCGTTTGGACATTGTTTTACAAAAAAAGTATGGGATTTTGAATGCAGTAAGTGTTTTGTTGGGGTTTTTTTTAAGGAGTGATGTAGATAGGAGCTTCGTTCATGTGTTTGAAAAGAATACAAAAACTCATTGCACTTGTAAACATAAATAGACAGAAATATGAAGTAGCCATTGTCTGTACGTACTGACTTTCCATTTTTCCAGTGACTTTCCATTTCCTCACAGTTAAAGAGAAACTTTTGACGTTTGCATACGTGTTTGCATATGTATGCACGTGGTGTGCGAGCATGTGCGGGTTGAGAAAGGCTCATCAGCATGCAGCGGGAGGTGTGTTGTGTATCAGGGACTGGGGGGGATTAGAGAGACTTTACTGTCACCAACCCCAGGAGAGAAAGCTGAGAGCACACACTGACACCGGCATCCAGGAGCCAGATTAGAGCTTCGCATCACACACACACACACACACACACACATTTTAAAACAGAGAATTTAGCCTCAGCCCTTACACTTCAACACAAGACACACAACACCCAGTGGTACATGAATGCCACAACATGTAATCTTTATAGTCTAGGAGATTTTAGTTTCATAGATTATCGGACACACACACACACACACACACATTAAGTTTCCATGTTTTATAGGGACTTTCCATAGACATAATAATTTTATATTGTACAAACTGTACATTCAATTCTCTATCCATAAACCTACCCATCACAGAAAATGTTCTGCATTTTTATGTTTTCAAAAAACATAATTTGAAATTATTCATAAGCTGTTTGATTTTAAATGATTTGTCCTTTTGATGATTTATTTTTGATTAATATTTAGTATTTTCATATGTATTTATATTTTATTATATTTTTTCTTATGTTTAGCTCATTTTTTCATATGTATACATAAAAATAATAAATTATATATATATACTATATAAAACCTATGAATTGTAAATTATTAGATATAAAATAATTTATTCCAAAAGAGACAAAAATTCCAAAATTTTTCAGATTTAGTTCACTTTTAAAGTCAATTTTGTCCCCAACCTATACACACACAGCACACACACATACTTCCTTAAGCTGTAATATTTGCACTTTCATAAACACACACTCAAAAATTCATTCAAAAGCACAAATAGATGAACATTCTTTCTCTCACTCAAAACAATGTGAACAGACCCCCAGATTGCCGCTAGTCCCCTGCAAACACAAAAGGATAAACAGGCATGAAAAACCTAAACCCCTCTCCAACACACACACACACACACACACACACACACGTTCACACACACATGCGGCAATGATCATGTGTCTCTGCACCCCCCACCCTGAGCCAGGTCCCAGATGCCCCAGTGATTGGCCCAGCTCTGCACAGCAGACTGTGGTATTAGCAGGGAGGGGGAAGAGGTGCCAGGGGAGAAGAAGAGAGAGAGAGAGAAGAGGAAGAGAAGGAGAAAGACAGAGTGGGGGAGGATGGAGAGAGGAGAGAGGAGAGGAAAGAATGCACCCTTCACTGTGGGGAGCACCAGTCTGCCCCAGACCCCCAGAGGGTTCCCCTCTCTCTCTCTCTCTCTCTCTCTCTCTCGCCCTCTCTCTCTCTCTCTCTCTCTCTCTCTCTCTCTCTCTCTCTCTCTCTCTCTCTCGCGCTCTCTCTCTGTGGTGTTTGGACAGCTGTGAGTGGAGATCAGGTTACGGGTGGCGCTGGCACTTCCTCTGTGCTGCCAGGCGTGTGTGTGTGAGTGTGTGCCGAACGTCTGGATGCCATTACCACCATTACACTGCTGGAAGCTAAGCTACGCCACTCTTGACTCAAAACGCATAGTGTCCTGCCACGTAGTATGCAAAATGCATGTCAAATGAGTAAGATGTACGTAGTATTCATGAAACAGGAGCTGGATAATACTGGAATGGTCATCTATATCCAATGAGATGCTGATGTGTACAGCCAGTGGACAGTGGACACTTTGGTATCCTGTAAAACAGGGTTGCTCAATCCTGTTCCTGGAGATCTACCTACCTGCAGAGTTCAGATCCAACCTGTTTATGTTTATAAGTGCTCCTGAAGATCTTAATTAGCTGGTTCAGTTGTGTTTGATCAGGGTTGGAGCTGAACTTTGCAGGAACAGAATTGGGCCCCCCTGCCATAAAAGCTAAGTAGCAGTCAGATTCAAAAATTATTTTAGAAAATGGTGGAAAATTTTTAGGCTGGCTGCACTTTTCAAGGTTGTTGTAGGCCAACATCCAGCATGGCCAATAATGTCTGGGAATATAGTTATATTATACACCTTCATATCTACTTCGGTATTAATTGAAAAGTACGTTCAAATTCAGTACATACCATATCTCTGTGTTGTTTTTCAGATAGCAATCTAAAACATGTTAATAGTTTTAATAACTTGCTGAGCAAAGATTGTCTTAAAGGGATAGTTCACCCAAAAATGACAATTCTGCCATAATTTACTTAACTGTATGAATTTCTTTCTGCTGAAATTTCTGCTGAATGCAAAAGAAGATATTTTGAAGAATGTCAGTAACCAAACAGTTGATGGGCCCTGTTGACTTACACGCGAAAGAAAGAAATTCATACAGGTTTGGAACAACTTGAGGGTAAGTAAATGATGACAGAATTTTCATTTTTTGGGTGAACTATTCCTTTAAATCTGTTGCTCTGCCATGACAATAATTGAACAATTGATTCCATGACAAATGACTATATGTGAAAATTCTGCACTTGTAACATGTAATGTAAACATAAAATGTAAATAATGTAAATAAGCTAGAAACATTTGCATTTACATACTAGTATAGAATATATTGAGGGCCTTACAGTGCAGTAAACTGGCACACTTAATAGCTTTCATCTATAGTAACTCTATATATCAGTCTCTGAATACATTATACTCTTCTAGTCGTTATGAGATACAGTATTGCATCTTGACATAGCAGATAATAAAAGTCGTCTTCTATTTCTAAATTCCCCAAGTCCTTCTGCTTTGCTCCTTTCCCTAGACACTGAGCCTCGCGCTACAAGACTTTATGACTTTTGTATTTATGCTGTTCTCTTTCTGCATGTGTTTGTGTGTGTGTGTGTTTGTGTGTTATCTCTCTGCCTGTGAGCCATACCTGCTAACGAGGTCCATATTCAGATGAGCTCTCCAGCCAGGCCAGCTCTGAGGCTAGATGCACTCTAGAGTCTCTCCTCTCTCTCTTTTCGCTCGCTCTCTCTCTCGCTTTTCCCCTCCCCTCACTGGTTTATTAATTCATTCCCTCCTGTAATGGGCTGCAGCTGGGGAGAGGCAAATCGTTGCTCAAATGCTGATGGAACCTTCAGCTGCTGTCTAATCGCCCTGTTTGTGCGCCACACTCATAAAAGGGGGAAGTCAATGCAGGGAAGAATGTTTTAGTGTCATTTAGAGGTGACTACCACTGGAAATGGATCGTATTAAGGTGCAAGTGCGTGACTGACACCAGGCATGCCTTCAAAAGTAAGAAGTTGAGGAAGTTGGTGATTTGTTCTTGACCTGCCATAATTTTCACTAGCCCGACGTAAATTTCTACATTTTACCAACATTTTTGTGTATCATAGAAATGTGTGTGTGTGTGTGTGTGTATATATACATACATACATATATATATATATATATATATATTTTTTTTTTTTTTTTATTATATATTATATTTATAGTGATATTTCACTTTTGTATTTTATTTTATAAATATTTTTGTGTGTATATATATATATATATTTGCTCAAAAACCTGATAAATTATTGCATATTGTTGTCAAGGTAAAATAATTCATTAGATTTTAATAAACAATAATAACAACAATAATAAGTTATACAGCGTTAATATCACAAATCAGTCCCTGAATTTTGAGACCTTTGGTGAGGGATTTAAATTCTCTGCTTTAAATATGGCCAAACAAATATTTAATGGCTACATCACTTATTTCTTATTTATGCTGGGGGGGAAAAATGGACAGTATCTTAGTAGAAAGGATGTTATGCAAACGTGGCAACATTTCATGATGTATTTTATCAAAAGAAATCATATGAGTTTGTAAGAAAATGTTTATTTTCCAAAAAAGCTTTTTAATTATAGTAATATAATTTATGTTGGGATCAGAGGGATGTGGGTGGGCAAGCCATGTAATGCCAGAGTAAAATAATGCCACAACTTACACAACGGTCATCTTTTCTCATGACAAAATCAATGTAATGGCAATATTTCCATCCGCTGAATGTAAGCTTTTCCATATTCCAAGCTTGCCTGCTGCACTGGTGACTTCATGTTCCTGTGCGAGTCGTGAAATTATGAAAATAAATCTGGAAATTATTGGATTGTTGGATTTCAAAGCAGTAGGGGTTGAGGCATCAAAAGTAACTAAGTAACAAGCTGTTTTATGGATGGTAACTGTAATTTTATTACTGAAATCTTAATTAGTAATTAATTACAGTACTAGTTACTGCATAAAGTAATATTACTACTGTAACTAGTTACTAGTTACTTCCCAACATTGATTATGACACGCATTTGTTGACTTATTTAAAGATATACGTCAGAATTCACAACAACTTTGTGACAGAGGAGCTCTCATCCTATAAGGCAGAACATTTGTGTCCTACACGATAACCGGCAATGCAAATGCGAATCCGCTCCAGCCCAGTCAGAGGTGAGACAGTGTCGGATTTTATTCACAGAGCCGTAGGGAAGAGCACACAGTACATGCTTATAAAACGCTCTGCAACAGGCGAGCGGACTATCGTAAACAACAACCTGACCCAGGCACCGGCAACAGTTGCTAAACTCAGCTCAACAGTCTCAACTCGGCTCATTATCTAACACAAACTGGCCAAAACAGACTTGGCGCACTCAGTATGCTCCACGCATGCACATACACAATAGAAACAGAAATGCATTTGCCACGACAGACACAACAGTGTGAGGCGGGCGGACGGGCAGGCCCTCGGGAAGCAGCAGCGTTACTGTTTGATGTTGGGAGCTGATTAATGAGATGTGAGGAGTGAGTGTTTGACGGCTACTCTCTGGGCGCCTGTTTGAGGGGCCCACCGCGTTCATGTGTGTGTCTGTGTGTGTATACGTGTGTGTGAGAGAGGGAGAGAGATAGAGTAGGGGGGTGGTAGACCCCTGCTGGTTACCCTTGAACACTCTGCGGAGGTGTTGAGGCGGCCCTAGCTCCAGCCGCTCATGAGGGTGCTGTCGCAATTAAACCAGCACAGCAGAGCTGCCGTCGGAGAGAGAGAGGCCTCACTTCACTCCACGCCAGCTCGCCAGAGAGAGAGAGAGAGGTGAGGAGCGGGCGAGGATGAGACAGGAAATCGTGAGACTTGAGAGGTAAACGATAAGAATCCGTGAAGGAAGGAGAAATCGAAAACATGAGCGGGAAAAGCGACTTGAGAATTCGCTGACAGGCCGTTTCTTGAGCATTACAGGAGTGAATGGATGTGGATGATAGGATGAAAGGACAGATAGACAGGATAGAGGCTGAAACCAAGGTCTTAAAGGGATAGGGAAATTAACCCACCCGCATGTTGTTTTAAACCTTTATGAAAATAAGGTACATTTTTGAAGAATATCCTGTCTACTCTTTTTCATGTAATGAAAGTACATGAGGATTGGGACTCAACTTAAAAGTATCATAAAGTGGTCTGTAAGACTTGTGCATTGTATTTCAAGTTTTCTTAAGCCATGTGATAAATCCCAACCCATTATTCGCTAATAATTTTGACATTCACCAGTGTTCTCCTTGGAGCATTTATGACACAAATAGTGATATCTGATTCATGAATGATTCATTCTTTTGACTCTAATTCATTCTGAATGATTTGTTCATGAATAAGACTGATTTGGTTCTCAAGTACAACTCCCTACTGACTCAATGAATCCAGCAAGTGAACAATGTCAATTTTGCTCTGTTTCTCACCCTAAAAATATCAAATGGCTTCATAAGACTTGGTATATAGTGCATAAAAGTTACTTAAGATACTTTTATGGTGTTTTTTTTTTTCCTGAAACAACATGAGGGTGAATAAATCGGGTGAACTATTCATTTAACAGACTGGCTGTGTACTTAAAGTGTACTTTCGAGTAAGGACCTTCAATTATTTTTAAGGCCAAGTACATCTCAGTAGTACCATATTAATATATTTGCATCATTTATTATGATGCTTACATTGCAAAACCATTAAAATAATCACAGAGCCATATATTTATTCATTTAACTCATTCAACTAAACTTCTTAATGCATTTTAATGAAGGAGAAACATTAAACATCTTAAATTCATCTTTGGTTGAAGTTACCTTAATATTGCAGTTTTGTTTAATGCAAAATTTAATTTTTTTTCCACAAAAATTAGTTTGAGATCAAACAATAATTGCAGACCCCCTGCAATACCACCATGGCCCACCTAGGGGCTGCAGACCTCCTGTTGAAGACCTCTGCTTTAGATATAACCAAACCAATATTTAATAACTATAACACTTATTTCACTGTAGAAACAGAAGCATATACTGAAAAAATACAATATCTTACAAGAAACAATGTTATGCAAACATTCCATTCCAAAAGTTTCTTGATGCCTCTATATACTACAACACTTTTTTTTTTTTAGATTTTGAACACAACCAGAAAGCTACATATTCAAATAAAGTCAGCAGGAGGTTGGCGAGATGAGCGGGATGTGGGTGCGTGGAGAGTTTACTCTTTCTTTACTGAGTTCTTAGCCCTCTGACGTAGCACCGGTCGGACTCGCGCTGGGAGCGGCTCTTTAATTAGCTTCTGATGAGGACCTTGAGGAAAAGAGGCAGGTGATTGGACTTCTTATCCAAATAATTACCTCAATTAAGTCATTAAGACCCTGGGCATAGCCAAGCCCAGAACTACCTCCCCTGTGCCACAGCATGCATTCATCCCTGATCTCACTCTTCAACTGCTGCGGTGTGTGTGCGCACTCATGTTTTTGTCTCAACTGATGTGTTTCTTTAGGCTAGTGCACATTCGTGACCATCGTGCCTTTTTCTTTTGTCGTCTTATAATGGTACCGATTCTATCGCGTTCACAAAGTCTGTCTCACATACTTTTACACACTCGCTCGCTCACAGAGGTAGGTTAATTACCCATAGCATCTGGATGGCCGTATGTGTGTGAGCCCTCGGCGCCAGTGTGGGTCTCAGTGGCTCCGAAAGTGCCCCGGTGCATCATGGGGGATTAAGCATGGGCAGCCATGGGGGGTTTGAGGGAGACAGCCGTTTGTGAGACTTTCACACTCCTTTTTTCATCTTCAGTTATAGAATTAGCCCACGAATAAGCTAAATTTGTGCATTCGATTCATAGGTGAAAGTGGCCACCATACATGGACATGACAATTCCATGCTCGCTTTTGAATTTGGTTGAAGAGAAAGAGCGAATGAGAGACAGATAGGATGAGAATAGATATTCTGGAGCAGGGAGGGGGCTGTTTTCCCCCTTTCCCTTTGTTTTGCTGCTGTATGCGTCCAGGTGTGTTTTCGCCTGCAGAGCTCGGCAGCCCACATCTGGATCAGGCCAGTGGCTGTACACCCAGATGTGCTCCGGTTCTAGACTCGCCCTCCCTCCCTCCCTTTTTTTTTTTTTTTTTTTGCTTTTTGTTATAGCAGAGGGTAAAGAAAGGGGCATCAGCTGCCTGTCAGGTGTTTGCATAGATGTAAACAGATGTTATTTTGATGAGTGTGAGAGAGAGGGAGGGCAGATGACAAAACAACAATGCTGCTCGTATCAGGAGTTCAAGCCTGAGACGTAACGATTGAGGAGCCGTCGCTGGAGTGAGGAAATGCGGCATACGGATGAGGTGCACATGCACTTGGCCCTGCCTCGCCTGCTCCATCTGGCCCGTGTGTGTGTGAGCATCTGTGTGTATGTGTGCGCGCTGTTTGAATGTGTGTGTATCTTGCATGTGTTCGACAAATTTGTTGTGCACCTCCAATGAAGTTAGACCGACCGCTGATTCTCAGCTTAACTGTTGGTGTCATTCTGAGGTTGCGAGTTTCATTCACTGCATCTGGAGAGAAAATTTGCCTCTTTTTGAGCAGATAATTTTATTTTAAACCTTTGATAGGGGTGGAATTTTGGTAACACTTTACTGTATATCAAGTTCTACATGTTAACATTTAGTAATGGCTAACTTGAAAATACTTTTACACCATTTATTAATGCTCGGTTAATTATATTTTTATGTATAATATTACATGTTTAATATTTAAAAAATATATTTATAATAGCATTTTTATATATATATATATACACACACATACAGTAAATTAGTGCTGTCAATCGATTAAAATATTTAATCACGATTAATCACATGATTGTCATGAGTTAACTCGTGATTAATCGCAACTTAATCGCACATTTTAATCTGTAATATTTACATTATTTCAAAACATCGAAAGCTCAAACAAACAGCTGATCGTAGCTGTACAGGGCGGAATATTTTATATATATATATATATGTGTGTATATATATATATATATATATATATATGTATATATATATATATATATATATATATATATATATATATGTATATATATATATGTATATATATAATATTCTAAGTTCTATATTTCAACATTTGTTAATGGCTTACTTAAAATACTTTTACAGCATTATTAATCTTGGTTTGTCCTAATTTATGTTAACATTAACATTCTTGACATTTTTAACTTTTCAAGTTATATAAATTAACATTAGCTTATATATTGATTAAACATGAATTAAACTAATTATAAAAATATATTATAAGAAATTACATTGTTATTATAAATTAACAATAACCTAGATTTTAAAAAATACTGTTAAAAATAGCTAGTTCTGGTTCACTAATTCATGAAATCTTGTTCAGACTCATACAAAAGATTCATCAAGATCTGTCTGCCACATCCAGGGCCTTAAAATATACAAAAGAATGAAGACCATAAACATAAGGTGTAAAAACTGTAAAGGAAAAGTGAAAGAGATGGGGGGGGAAAGTGGAGTATTTACCCCCTCCTGTGCTGTCCTTCTCATTTCACTCCCGTGAGTGTGGATGTGACATGTTGAATTAGGGCGCTTGGGCTGCTGAGAGCTTTGATTTGACTGAGGACTCTTTAGGTGGGACAGATGAGTTCTCCCAAGGGGACAAACACCCCCCTCCCTCCATGCAGTGGGGGAATGAACGATGGTTTAAGAAAAAAAATTAAAGTTAGGATGAAAAAGCATCCTCTAAACAGAAGCACTGACATACTTCCTTTGTTGTTGATGTGTGCGCATTAATATTGATTTTTATTCGACTGGGGTCTTTGAACATCCAGTTTGGTGTCACCCCTCAGGGGAACACGCCCTGTGCACACCCGATTAATGCTTTGTCATCTGTAATAACTCAAGTCTTTGACACCCTGATATTAATATTAGTATTTGGTGTTTCTTTGTGGTTGCTTTTTTTGTAGTAGTAGTAGTTTCTGCTAACCTTCAAACAGTCTGTATGGGACAGACAGAGTTTAATGGAGTTGCATAGACTGGAAAGGGAAAGAAATCCAATAAAGAAAACAACAAAAGAACTATTTGGACAGGACTAGTTTTCCCTGAGGAGCTCAGGTAAATTTGTGTTTTATTTTAATCCTGATTTGAACATGTCTATGAAAAAATTACAGACAACCTCTGTAAGAATTAAAGCAAATTGCTTAGTGTTTTTTGAATAACTCAGGGGAATGCTAAGAAATTTAATCCCATTTGGATAGAAATGTATGGGGTATATCATTTTTTCACAACACCTTTTCTAGTTTAATTTGACTTTTGACGAATTCTGTTACTAAAGCTAAATTTCTTGTTTCACTGCCCAGTGCACCTTCATTATGAATGTAGATCTTTTTGCCAAAACTTTTATGGGAACAGTTGGTGGTTCAAGTACTGTTGGCATCCCATCTGATTTAAACAGAGAATTAAATCAACACAGAGGGTCTGGACTGCTCAGAACCGCCACTTTAATAGCAGAATCAGGTATAATCCTCATCTTAGTTAATTTCTTTCCCTCAACTTTTTTTGTTTTTCAATAAGATTTGTGATGCACACGTCTTTCCATAATGGCCATAGCGAGAAAGTACACACTTCCATCTTAGTAAAAACTACTAAATCCTATATTAAAAAATCACAGATGTCCTTTGTATTTGTATTGCATTTGGAAGACTAATTCCATACAAAATAGTGAGGAAGCGTTTGGGATATAGTGTATGAAATTCACTTTCCAAACAATTCCCACTCATTCTTATTTTTTTTAAAGCTTCAACATGACTCTAATTCTATCCAACACCAGGAAATGAGGGCTTTTGTTTTCCGTGTATGTAAGTACGTCACTGTCAGCTGGGAGTCATTGTCCGAATTGGGAATGTTGTATCCAAGATGGCAGTTTTAAAAGCCCTGCTGCTGTCTGAACGCAGAAACAAATCTCTAAACACATGTATATTTAATCCTGGCCTTCGAATAATTAATACAGCATTATTTATTGATTTGTTTGTATTTGAGTATGTGGTACTAGCATCACAATAGACAGGTTCGGGTAACCATGGTAACTCACAGGTGCACTATGGCCTGGCCAGTCTCAGTGGGTGGGGTGGGGGGGAAGAGAAGCATGCTGGGAGATTTAGACTCAGAGGAGCTGGGCAAAGCATGTTGGGAGATGAACGCTCAGAGGAAGTGGCATGCAGAGAAGATATCATGCAGGCATAGAGCATGTTGCAGTCCTGAGGGAAGATGGGCCTTCTTTCAAACTGCTCAGTCGTTCCCTATTCCCTAATCTGCAGAAAGAAACCTTTCCATTAAGTCACATCAAAGGCAGCGCCCTGCACAGGGGATAGAACAGTCATTTGAGACGCAAATGCAGCTCCTGCGCATGATTTGAGGAAGCACAGTAATGAACAAGGTGGTGTGCATGTATAATTTTTTCGATGTTAAAATACTTTCTTCTTTTCCAGTTTAATTAGTAGCGACTAAGTAAACAGTTTGTAGGCTGACATCACAAAGTGTGTAAACTATTGCTTTCAAAACGTTCTCTTGTCTATTTGAGCCAGCAATGGCGTTTGGGCAGAAAATGCTGTGACATTGATTTCTAAGATAATTGTGTGTCGTAGTGGAAGAAGTTTGAGACAGGAACGCTGCATCGTGTGACAAAAAAATTAAGTTTAGTTCAGTCCATTATTTTGAATTAAACTTGAGGTAGCAAGCAAGATGCAGAATTGCTATTGCAATTGGAATGTAAGGAATCAGAATTAAAAATGATTTGAATCAAATTAATTGAAATTCAAAGAAATTAATGTAACTGTAATGTTTAACTTAGAATAGTTTACAAAAGCTTAAAAACAAAGTTAAAGTCCCCCTGTAGTCAATAAGTGTATCCCTTAAAACTTCTTTGAAATGACACATTTAAATGTTTTTTTCCTGTGAAAATAAAATTCTTCATGCCTTAAAATAGCTTGAATGTAACTCTACACCCTTGCCTCATTTAGTATACGTGGATCAATAAATATGCAAATTAGCCCCGCCTCCACTCGCTCACGCCAGCTCAGAGATCCACTCGGTCAACTTACTGAGGTAAATGCTACACAATGGTATCGCTCTTTACAACATCGGTCACATAATGTTAATTAATATGATTAGCTTTTTGATTGACTATGTTATCAAACAGCTAATAATGTTTTGCTAATGTTACACTAACCATGTTCCTGTTCGCAAATGTCAGACAGCTGCCTTCTAACAATCAGTATCCTCACAAACGCTTTGAACACTTTAACATCAGTGGAGAAAGGCATATAGTTCATCATAACATCGTAATATACATCATAAACCTGCCATATTGCTAAATCTACACGATTTTTCATATCAACAGAAAAATTTACTGGCTTCTCTCGAGACTCCCCTGCTAGTTTGCTGTTAATGATATGCTAAAGCCCGCCAGCACGTTGACGCAATTGGTTACAAGGTAGTTTGTGACATCACCAACACCAGCGATTTTAAACCGCGGGTTTAAGACTGTCTTTTTTTCACTGCAGTTTTAAGGAGAAAATACTCAGCAATGGTGTTGAATTTGCACATGGTTTGTCTTACAGCATATTAAAAACACAACATAGACATATAGACAACATTAAAAACTTGATTTTCACCACAAGGGGTCTTTAAAAAGTTTAAATGATGGACGGACAGATAGATCTGTTGTATATCAGACAGCGGAGAGGGGGCGGCAGGACTGTTTTGCAAAACCTGTTTGGAAACTCTTATTTTGGCAATTTCCCTGGTGCTGCTAGTGGCGTAGAAACGACTCAGTTCACCTTTAATTAAAAATCCTTGCAAAAAAGACTCGTCCTTGTAGATGAGCACTCATCGAGCGGATATGACTAATCCAATCCTTAAATACATTTATCACACTCTTACCAGCTCTGATAACCTGAATTTTTGCACTTCTCTATCACCGTCCTCCATTCTTCCCCTTTGTCGCTGCGCTCGAGCATTCCCATCTCTCCCCCACAGATACGCAACTCTTCTCTTTTCAATGAACTCCCCTAACAGTCTCGACTCTCTGATCATCAGTGCTGATGATGTGTCTCAGATCAGTTTGTAAACATCCACATAAAACAGCCACTGAAGATCTTTGATATGACAGTATTTACAGAGGAAGAGTCTATAGACGCACCAACTGAGAACAGCGAGAGGAAAGATTGTGATGGAAGGGAGAGGAGGGGGCGTCCATGGGAGTTTTTGGCAGAGGTTCATACACATGACCTACAAATGATGTAGTGTCTTCATTAAATGTGCGATTTGTGTATATGTGCGAGCTTTTTTAGTGTGAAATTAAGTATGAGTGTATGCGTGTTAGTTAATATGATATGTTCGCAGTTCCTGTGTTCCCTAGAGGCCCCAGCAGGATGGCAGTGTGTGTTTTGGCCCTGGGTGAGGGTCCAAAGGCAGGGCACAGTCGGACGCAGGGCAGGGGGCGGGGACGGTCCAGACGCAGCAAGGTCACTCCGACTGCTCACAATCATCCACATAGAGCCGGCTTACTGCCAGGACCCCCCCCCCCCCCCCCACCTCCTCTCTCTCTCTCTCTCTCTCTCTCTTTTTCTCTGTCTCCCCTTCAGTCTAACTCTGCCCCTTTTTCTTAGTTATTTTAGAATATCCACCATTTTATTTCCACCTCCATCATTGTTTTTTTCATGTGAGTGCATTTATCCTTTCAATCTCTTTTCATTTGTATAACTCCCTCCCTCTCTGTCCTCTCTAGCATTTCATCTTTCTCTCTCTCTGTCTCCCTCTTACTCTGGAGGTACAGATGGACACATTTGCAGGTTAACTTGAACAGCTGGAGGTGCATTATTAGCATCCTGCTGCTTCCTCATATTTGCTCAGAATTTTTCCCCCTTCCTTAGTGAGCAGATAATTCACAACCAGCCAACCAAAGATGTAGACGTGTCCTAATACAGGGGAAAAAAACAGGAGAGAGATGAAAGCTAAGGGGACGTGGAAGCGGGTCGGCACAGGCGACCTGGTATGGGATGTGGTTTGAATGTCCGTGTGATAGAGGTATTTTTTGCCGATTGTATTTCCAGCTGATATGGTTGTGGGTTCAATGGGTTGAATGAGAGGGGGGAGGACAGAAACAAAGTCCCAGGAATTTGCCATATCCCAAAGGACCAAATCAACAATGAGCAATTGTGGTGGAATGGTTCATGGATATTGCTTTTGAGCTGCATTTGGGAGATCTTGCGTTGATAAAAAGCCCCTGGCACACCCAGGGGTGTGGATTAAATGCACATGTGCATATATATATATATATATATATATATATATGTATGTATATGCATATGCGCACACAGAGCATAAATGCTTACTGTTTACAGAGCCATAAAGGACTTAAAGGACTGTTATGCATATTTTGCTGAATGTGACCATTGTGTGTTTGTAATAGTAAAGGCAGCTGCGTCCTCTGGCAGTTATTGCGTTCAAAAGCAACCCGTCATGTCTTCAGAAAGTCGTGTGGCAGATTGCAGTATTAGAGAGAGACAGACAGTGTGTGTGCAGCCGACTAACAGCTCAGCCAACTCCAAATTCACTGCACCAGGCCTCAAATTCAATAAGACCCCACAAAGACCAGGTCCGGCCAACAGCACTGGCCAGCTCATACTCTGCTGACCACTCACCAGAGCCATAATTACCCTCTATACTGCAATTAGCAATCTGGGGCTGTGCGAGCGCGGGCGAGCTCATGCGTGTGTCCACTTCCAATAAAAGTTTGAAATTGGCAAAGGAATTATGGCTCGCTTTGACCTTGAAATATGGATTTGTGTCTTCTACGTGTTGCGTCGTCTCTTTTGCTTTTAACAAGACCCTGGCCAAGTCATCTGGCTGTTCTAAGGAGTTTATTATACGCGTAATAATTCTTCATTGAGCTTATTATTCATGCTTTTCCATTGCCATAGCGACATTCAACGCCGCACATACCTCTCTTTCCTCATTTTTATGGTGTAGATTTACTATTATTTAATCACAGAAGCATATGTTCACGCATGTCGGATTTGGTTGTAACATGGCTGTTTTGCGTTCATGTCGTCTAGGAAGGTTCAAGGAAGGGCAGATGATAGGAAAGAAATGGGTGAGGGAGGGAGGAGGAGGTGTACAGTGACTGTTAAGGTATATGGAGGCCATGGGAGTAAGTGCTTCTTATAAAGACTTTATCATGTGAAGGGTTTATTGGTATGCTGATTAGAACTATTCCCCCACCGGCACTTTCCAGCATTCAATTAACATTCAAAACACAAATAGCTGTGCATATATTACACGCTAACAATCAGGTCCTCAAGTGTGTATGACTGTGAGGTCGAGGGTGGTTTGTATGTACAAGATGATGTGGGTGGGTTACTGTTTGCGTGCGTGCGTATGTATGCATGGGCACGCATATCATTTGCCCTGGCAACAGAATCACACACAGTATTTTTCATACCTCAGTTAATTCCGTTTCAATGTTTAAACCATTAAAAAAGACTCGGTCATGCACCATTTTTCAAGTATTGCAAGGTCAGAGCGCTGTGATGTATGCAGTAAACATGCATGTTTTATCCATCATTTGAGCTCTGTTTTGATTGCAGACTCTATCTGCAGCACAGTGTGCTGTCTTTTTATCTGTGTGTGCTGGAAATGAGAGAGCGCTGCCTCAGTGGGAGCACTGGGTGGCCATCAACACTGCAGCCAGACCAGCCTGCCTCACAGGGGGTTAGACCTGCTGACACATCCTGATTGGTGGAGTAGAAATTAGGAGGGTGGCACTTAAGAACAGAACACTTTGATTGGAAGAGTATGTGGTTGGTTTATTATAGGGGGCATTTCATTGGCTTAAGCTAAACAGAATGAGAGACTAGTGCAGCTGCTCCTGTAGTGCATTATGGGTAATGAAGTTCTCTGGATGAGAGCACCCTGGTAGTAACAAGGCATAATAAGACTTCGGATAGCTAATTTGATTCTGTGCTGTTCAGAGACCCGAAGCAGCAGTCGTAATGAAGAGTGTGATATTGACAAGACCTCCCATTAAGATTAACCCTTAAGCACGAAACACATTCAGTGCAAGTGAATGCAGTGGATTCTAACTACACAAGCTTTATCTATCTATCTATCTATCTATCTATCTTCTAATTTCAAGGTTTTTTAAAACATTTTTTTCAACAAACAAGTTTCTTTTGTAGTTTATTAGTTATTTGAATGTTTCAATTCATTTTAATTCTACTTCCTTACATTCGAATTTGAATTGCAATTCTGAATCCTGTTTGCAACCTTATTTCATATTCAATCCCAGTTCAATTCTGAGTGCCTCAAAATGGTGAAATCAACAAATTAACAGAATCTTGATTAGCAAGTTAAAGTTAATTAAACTTTTGACATGTTTATGGATGTCTACATGAATAAAAGCATTCCTTTTTCAAAGGCACAGACATTTGATAGTAACTTTGTCACCTTTTTGAGTACTGAGGTTTGTTACTGCTACAGAAACGCAAGAAGGCACGTTAAGTAGATACAACTTGCAGTGTATTAATACATTCACCTATATATTTTGCATATTTGTATGCCAGTATGTTTTTTTTTTTTATATATAGTCTGCATACACAGCACCAGGTTTAAATGTGAATTTCAGTGTCGACACGTTATAGACGACTATGGATCTCAGTGGCTTGCTTAAGCTCTGAGTCAATAGCCACAGTTGGTAGAAATTTACCACACTCATCCGTACACCAGCCTGAGTCACCAAGACAACCACACCAGCAGGGTAGACAGCGACGAATAAGCGAGGACACACCATGAGTTTAGACTTGCACAACGATAGCGGAGAAAGTAGGCGAGCAAAGAGGTGGCGTGCGCTTTGGATGGAGAGTTTGTTTGTTTGCTTGTTTGCATGAAGGTCGGTTTCTGCAGGGTAGAGGGATCCAGCGTCCTACTGTTATGTAATCTGATAGGAGATTCCAAGCTGGTCAACTCCATATGCCGTCCACGTTTGCCAAAAATATCTGGAGCCGGAGACTCCATCCCGTTTGGCAGCCAGATAAAGAGAGAGAGCGAGAGAGAGCATTCCGGAAATATTTGCTGCAGATAATAGGAAACGTGTGACTCAGACCGTCAGCCAGGAAAGAGAACGGATGAGTTAGTCGTGTCCCCCACTTTGCTCTCAGCATCGCCATCGGACTACATGTATATTTTGTCGAGTCAACGAGGGCTGGGTTTAACTTTTCGGGCATGAATGAAAGTTGTGTAAAGGAGACGTTGCGTAGTGAGTCAATGTGTGCGTGCACGGTGTGAAAGTAGAGTGATGGCTCCTGGGATTGTTTCAGCAATGCAGCACTCGTTGTTTGTGCGTAAGAAAGAAAGGAAAGAGTAGGAAGCGAGAGCTCTCGAGACCCCCCTAGCCCTGCAGTAGGAGTGTGTGTGTGTGCGTGCACTCGGTTTTGGCCCACATTGCCACCCCCACCAGCACGGGTCAAGCTCAGCACGCCGCCGCTTCTCCCTGCTCTCCCTCTCTGAGTTGCCATGGCAACACACCTTGAGCTCGCCCCCTAGAGAAGCCCGCTACCTCCACCCCCTTTCGCCCCAGCTCGCTCCCCTCCTTCCCCTCGTCTCCCACAGCTCTCCCGCTCTGCCTCTCTACCGCTCAGGCCATCAATCCGGGGGCCGGGGCCGCGGGCCTCAGGGCCAGGCGAGAGGTGCTGAGCCACATGGGATGTGCAGCTCCCATCTACACAGCTCATTTGTGTGCCAGTGCACGCTACAGGGGGTGATGGGTGGAGAGAGAGAGCAAGATGGAAGGAGGGAGGCACTCTCATATAGATGGGCCCGTCCCAGAGGAGCGGCGCAGGCCAGGGCGCCACCTGGCTCCCCCTGGTCAATTAGCTGGAAGCACATTGGCCAAGCTTTGTAGCAGCAGCCACTGCAGAGGCGCAGCGGCAAGGCGAGTCGGCCTGCTCAGTCGGTGGAATAACAACCTGGAATACCACATGAATACGTCCTTTACTCATTTGCTTTCCGCCTATCTTTTTGCGCGATCGCTGTTTTCTTGATTCGATCCTCTTGCCGTTTCTCTCTCGCACTCCCTCACCGCCTCCCTCCCTCTATCGATGTCCTGGAAAGCCCTCATCAGTGATTCTGCGAATGTGTGGCGGCTTCATGCCGTTTCTCAATTAAGATGCTGCATACCTTTAGAGGCGGCCAGTCTTCTTTTTTCCTCCTGTTCTTTCCTTCTCAATTCCAGTTAAATATTCTCTCAGACGCACATCCCTGCCTCTAGTTGCTCTTATATCTCTATTTTCCCTCCTGTTCCTCCCTCCCTTCCTGCTTTACTTAGCACAGGCTCTAATAAGCAATGAATACGGGGTGAAATTCTTTGAGGAGAAATGGTGGATGGTAAATTGTTTAACCTCTAATGTAAGCCACATATAAAGGGACGAAATCAGTTGCTTTCAATCAACCTTTTTTACATAGTGTCATGCAAACAACACTGTGTGTATATATATATATATATATATATATATATATATATATATATATATATATAATATAACAACATGCCAAGCATCAATGCTTTCCGAGATGAAGGGAAGGAATCTGAAATCTCTTCGGTTTGCCTTTCACGATGTGTCGCAGTGCTTGTAAAGTCCTTTTGTTCTTTTTTTAACCCCCAGTTAGTTTCAGTTATGAAAGAGCGTGTTGTTGTCATGCACTTCCTAGGCCCTCTGCTGCACTCTACACGTCTGTCTTCTCCTCTTTAGTGGTGTGATGGCTCCCCTAGCACACTGCAGTCCCCCTCTCTGAGACCTTTGTGTCAGCCTCACTGATCAAATGCTCTCCCTGACAGCACTAGTCTGGTTTGCAGTAACAAGCAACGGTAATCCCAACGTAGCCCCATCACTCTCTCATACAGACACACAAACACACACATACACACACAGACAATGAAGTGGAGAGCTTAGTGTTTCTGCGCAGACTGGAAAATAGATGATGGAGCATGTTCTGTACTTACTGATCAACTGCAGTTCTTTCGGAGAGAGGCTTACTTTTACTACACACACACGTGTGCGGAAACACACATGCTCACAGGCCCCTTGGCTACCATTACTTTGTGTTGGACAGCCCAATTATCCCTTTGCTTTCTGCTTTCTTTAGCAGAATTCTCTTCCTCTAACTCTCCTTCTCTCATTTTTCCCAATTTTTCACTTTGGTCTCGCTTCCCTCTCGTTTCTGTGCATGTACATATTGTTTGATCCGTTCTTAGCCAAGGAACAGATGTTGTCTCATTTTGTCAAAAAGGATTCATTCAGTTCATCTGCATCCATGCATTGGATCTTGTTTTGTACATAATATTACCCATAATAGGGTATTGGTATAAGCTAGTATTTTTACTAGAAAGCAAAGATACATTTTCTTGTATTCATAGATTGTATTTGGAGTATAAGTGTTTTTTCTCTTGTTTTATACATGAAAAATTAAAAAAAAAATCTGCCAGTGCAATAAGACAAAATACTCTTATATCCTTAATATATTATGCAGTGTTGCTTCTCAAGTAATTGTATTTTGTTTTAAGAAGTTTTACATATTTGAACTGGAAAACCACTAATTAAAAACTGATTCAGTTTTATTACTGATGTGTGTAAAGTATGTGGTTCATTCACAGCCGTGAACTGGATCTTGTCTAGTACAAAACATTCCTTTAATTACTGTAGTTCAGATTTTCCTCCAAAAGGCATTTGTCACACTAAACCCAGTCATAACCTCTTTCCACTACCGCTTTCATTCTCCTAAAAAGGAATCAATTTTACACTTGGTGTTGCATCCTTCTCATCCCTATCCTTGTTTGTTTGGTTTGCATCCGGAGAATGGATCTCATCTTGCATCTCGAGATGATCCGGTCTCGTTCAAACCCTGGCCCCCGAACTAGAGCAGATTTTCCTCCAAAAGGCATTTGACATATTAAACTCAGTCGTAACCTCTGTCCGCCGCTGCTTTCATTCTCCCCGAAAGGAATTCTCTCCCCCCTCCTCCTGAACGCAATGTCTTTTAGGAGGCAGTGGGGGAGGACAGACCAAAGCGGTGCCCTTGCCAATCCCCCCCCCCACTCTCGCTGCCCCCTCCGCCTCTCCTCCCGCTCCTTTCAAACGGGGATTAGAGCACCCTTGTGTGGGCCTTTGAGACGGAGCGGAGATTGGAATCGGCAGAGGTGGCTTTTGGAAGGGAGGGGTGGGAGGTGGAGGTCAGGGTGATGGTGGGGATATATGATTGAAGACTTTATTAACCCTCCGTGCACCCCGTAGCTCAGCAGCAGGACTCTTTGGGTCTGTCTGCACGGGCCGGCGGGGTGCTGTACGCTTTGAGAAGACAGGGGTCTGGGAGACGGCGCAGTGGTGGCGTCTACCATACCCCAGGGCTCAGTTAGGGGCTCGGGGGATCGGGGTGGGAGTCTGGCGGCGGGTGTCTGATGGAGCGCAGGCAGGCGGGCCGGGCTCAGGCCTGTGTGGCGGGAGGGTGATAAGACGAGAGCAGAGGCGTCCAGCCAGGACACAACGCCCACCTTTCATCTGTCCCACACCAGCAGGGGGCGGCACTGATGTCACTCAGGCAAGCTTAAAATAGAGCAGCGGGCAGAGGGAGGGCACAGAGCCTGCAGCACTGGGGGGGCAGCAGGCAATTACCGGCCGGGAAAGAGACGGCACTGGGCAGAGGAGGGGGAGGAGGGATGGGACGGGTGGTCATACTGTCCAGAGCTGAAGATTATAAGCCTGGGACCGCAAATGATGTGCAAGGACAGAAAGAAACAGAAAAATGACCCTGTTCGCTCGAGAGATCTTGAAAAGACTATGACCGTTCACTTACAAGACGGTTAATGTGTAAAAATGTCGTACCTTGTTTTTTGGCAGCGTGTGTCTGTGTCTCTCTGTCTCTCATTCTCTCCGTCTGACCCCGCTGGTGTGTGTAACCTGTTGTATCGTGCTCTTGTGTTGCAGAGGAAGGCATCAATCATGAGTGCAAGCTGTGTAACCAGATGTTTGACTCTCCGGCCAAGCTCCTGTGTCACCTGATCGAGCACAGCTTCGAGGGTATGGGAGGCACCTTCAAGTGTCCCGTCTGCTTTACAGGTGAGGGGTCCGGCCCGGGGGGTTGGTGGGGTTGAGGTCGTAGGGTCAGGGGCAGTCAAAGAGTGGGGGGAGGAGGGGGGGATACATACTGCCACTGATGACAGGGAAACTGCACTCAGTGTGTACGGTCACATGGTCATTCATGTGGCCAGCTGCATTTAAATAAGCACCATTTAACACATTCCTTTATGTAGGATAACATGCAAAACCACGTCTTTATTTATTTTTTTGTCATCTCTTCTCTTCTCTCTTCTTGTCTCAACCCTACCTGTTTTTTTGTTTATACTTCTCTTATCCTTTTTTCTTTTCATCCTGTCTTTCTGCTTCTCTTTTCTCATCTCATCTCACCCCTTCTCATCTAGTTTTTCATCTCATCTAATCTCTTCTCTTCATGTATTTTTCTTTTTTTTTGTTTCTTGTTCCATCTCGTTTCTTTTCTTGTCTCATTTCACTTTTTTAAGTCTTCTTTTCTTATCCTCTCATTTTATTTTTCAAATTTGTAACCTTTCTCTTATTGTCTTTTTTTATCTCATCTAATACGTCTCCTTTTGTTCCATTTCCTTTTTTTATCTTGTCCTATGTCTTTTCTTCTCCTCATTTATTTTTTTAATTTTCTGTTATTTTCTTGTTTTCTTGTCTGTTTTTCTCTCTTTTCTTGTCTTATTTCTTTACTTTTAGTTTTAATTTTGTTCTTTTTCTTTCGTCTCCTCTCATCTCATTTCTTTTATTTTTTGGTTTTCTCTCATCTTCTCTCTCTTTTTCTCCCCTTCTCTCCATCTCATCCTCATCTCCACCACTCACCCCCTCTCTCCCCCCTCCATTCCTCTGCTCCATTTCTCCTCCTTGTCCTGCTAATTGAACTGAATTAACTATTAAATTCATTGTTCATCCTGGTGAGAGAGGAAAGACCAGGCATGGACTTGCTTTGAGAACACGGATCAACTTATGGCTTCTGGAATTCATATAAGATCAGAAATATACACATATACTGTAAATACATACTAAATTATATAAATCAAGATCAGTTTCTCTAGACTTGAGATAGAAGAGCGATATTATGACACACTCTTATGCAGAAGCACACAATGGTTAATAAAGTTCAACGTGGCCAAGACAGGAGGCTGCGGTTGGTGCAGGCATCCTGCTGAGCTGATGCTAAAGCTAATGAGAGCTGATCTACCCGCTGTGATGCCTGGTGGGACTCATGACCCCTGGGCAGATCGAGCCCCTGTCAGACGTCCCACTTTCACTGGACCAGAAGGCACTGCAGTAGAATAGACAAACAAGAGCCCGCAGTTAACTGGCTTCATCAAATCATAACGGCCATTTTGTATTCTGCGAAGTATCTCATATGAACTACTAGCTTTTTCTGTAGGCCAGTTGTCATGCTGAATGTCTTTGAGGTAAGAAGATCCATTGGTTGAGTGAGTGTGTGTGTGTTCAGGAGAGGAGAGGTCAGAGAATAAAGGGCAGGTTTATAGAAAGGCAGTGTAATCCGCTCTCACTCTCCAGGGTAGGACCCTCCGCGTACGTGTGCATTTAGTTAAACAGGCCCAGTGTGTGTGCGTCTCCTCGCACTAAGTTTGAAAGTCACTTTGGACTGTTTGTCAGCTAACCTTTGGGAATCAGAAATCATTACTTGAGCTTGTCAACATCAAAGACCAGTGTTGAAGGCCAAATTGTCCCCAGCACTGCAACAAGCCAATCTCTAGATAATTTTGCACTCGTTTTTTATTCATTTCATCTTTTTCTTCCTTCACCCATTCCTTATTTCTCCTCTTCCAGTTCCATTTTCATCCATATTCACTGTACACTCACTTTCACTCCTCTATTCATCCTTCTCTCCACCCCTCTGATCAAATCATTTGTTCTTTTGCCTTGTCCGTCCCTTTGTCTCCCTCTCTCTCTTCCTCCTTGTGGATTAGTTCTCCGTCTTTCTTTCACCTTTACCGAGTTGTTTGGCTACACCACGTTCTTTTCCCCCTTTCCTCCCTTACAGGTACGCAGTCCTCTTTTAAACTTTAACACTATTCCTGTGTGGCTCATGAATAAGTAAGCGGATGCCTTCTCCTCCAGGGACGCTCAATAATTCATAGTCTCCACACACAGCAAACTTAAGTTTACTGAAACAAAAAAAAAAAAAAAAATACACGAACGGAATTTAAAAACCCGAGGATAGAGGAATGATTTATTGATAAATATCACAAGGTCTGGTGGGGATACTTTAGTCTGTCTCTGTCTCTCCCTCCATCTCCGGCTGTCATCCCCTGCTCTCCGATAAAGAGAGTTTGAGAGCTTTTCATTTGAGAACGCCCCCTCCCCCTTCTACTTTCCTCAGTGTCGACACATTGTCTCAAATCCAAAAAATTCATTATTTTTATTCTCCCTCTCCTACTCAAAGCGTGAAAGTTGGTAGTCATGGATTTTTCTTTTTTTTTTTTATTTCTCACTCAGGATTAGTTCTTAATCGAATCAGCTATTTTCACAGCCAATTCGCCATATACTCTTGGGTAAAGCGTTTCAGCCAATCGTTTGACTGCTGTTTCCCTTCTGTCCTTTCCCCCCAGTGTTTGTTCAGGCCAATAAGCTGCAGCAGCACATCTTTGCCGTCCATGGACAGGAGGACAAGATATACGACTGCTCCCAGTGTCCGCAGAAGTTCTTCTTCCAAACTGAGCTCCAGGTTAGTAATGCAGAATCACATGGCAGTTCTACAAAAGCATGTCTTTCTGGGATATGAGTCTAAAATTCTTTTTTGGCACATTTACTGTCCATTAATTTTTTTTTTTCATTCACAATATTCAACAATATTCCATGTGTCACCACATGGAGTCCTGGATAAACAAAACGGTTGTTTTCTTAAAGCTTCAAATGCTAAATATTCTACTGGGTAAAAATGGTGGATAAAAGAAGAGCAAACTGCAACAGATGTTTTCTTTATGCGCACGTCAATTATCAAAATAACAATTTGATGTAAACCATGCATTGTTACAGTTCCTAATACACTTACTCACAAGTAACTCTCTTTACTTCCCAAAGCCAATTTTTACTTACATTTGGCATAAGGAATGATAAGAAAAACTTGAATCTAGAAACAGCTATGTAGGAAATCTTCTGTGCCGTGACTGGCCAGTCGGAATGAAATATTCTAGAATGCTATGTAAGAACCTCTGATGTTCATGTTTTAATGTTTTCTAATCATATTTTATGTGTCATATGTGCAATGAATCTCCTTGTAGTAGCAAAATGTGTGACGTTTGGAGTATAGTATTGTGTAGTCGATCTCAGTTAGCCCTGATAGACACAGATGTGACACAGATCACAGCTAATAAGGGAATTAAAGGGGAAAACAAGGTGCATCCTCAAGCCAGTAACGATTAGACCCATTACTCTGCAAATCAATCGCACCACCTGCTGTGACTGCTGGAACTCACATTCATCCACACACACACACACGCATCGTCAGGGCAGACAACTGGGAATGCTGTCCCGGGCCCACTCTTGCTCACATTTGCAATGCATATACAAAAACACTGTAATAGACATAGTTCGTAGATATTGTGTACACAAACACACACACACTAGTACAGTCGAAACTAGTAAAGGATTAGTTCACTTTCAAATGAAAATTACCCCAAGTTTTACTCACCCTCAAACCATCCTAGATGTATATGACTTTCTTCTTTCTGATGAACACAATCGTAGAAATATTAATAAATCCTGATGCATCCGAGCTTTATAATGGCAGTATGCATTACCAAACGAGTATGAGCTGAAGAAAGTGTCTCCATCCACATCCATCCATCATAAACATATTCCACACGGCTCCATTTTTATAGTATTTTAATGCATTTATTATTTTTATCTTAAAGGTATTCTGTTTTCTGCATTTTTTACTATAATGAACTCTTTTGGGACTGTGTTGGATCACATCCAGTGTAAAATCAAACAAAACAATTTGAGAACCACTGTACCACTAAGCTCTATATATGAAGGAATGTACACTAATCACAGTTCAGATGGCCTTGAGCAGTTAGAGATACTGTACAGACAACTGTATGCCCTACAGGTTCACGCTCAAGTTCACAGCACAATCTGATGTCTGACAGCTCATCAAAAGCCGTTTGGCTACTGTAACAATAACACACTTTGTCCACTTGACATTATTCCTTTCCGGATGAGTCTCTGTTTCTCTCTTTCTCTCCTTCCCTTTTTTATTCTGTTTCTTTTTGTCTTTGTTCTGTATCTGTTTCTCTTTCTCTTTCTGTCTCTTCTACTGTGATAGGTGTAGTCTTTCTCTCTCTTTTACTGAATCCTTTATCTGAGTTCCCTGAGGGAGGCCCTGAACCCCTCCACTCTGAGACTGACACACTCACACACATATAGTCTTTAGCAAGTAAGCACTGCCGCACACGTTTACAAAGCGCTGCCACACTGTACACTTTTTGCTATAACTTGTAACAGGTATGGCACTGTGGTACCCAACGTCTCGTTCCTTTTGGCATGACTGTATGCCTTGATGTGCGTTCACACTGACAACGATCGCTATTGCTGACATAGCCTCAAATCACTTCTTACTGATAATGATTGACTTCTGGTCAGTTTGTCGCTGCTAATCACTGTTGATGTTAACACACTTTAAGAAGTTGTTCATCGATGCTTTTAAATATAAACAGCCTTTATTGTTGTTGTTTGGTACCACAATGCAGTATGGTTCTTTGTTGGTCAGGAGTTTTGTGTCTTCATTGCCCAACAAAAAGATGTTTTTTGTATAGAAATACAGACATTCTAGTGGCTGTGGTTTGATTTAAGCACCTCTGGATGTTCCTGGCCCGTGGTAATGATTCCCAGAGGAAGCAGACATGGCAGAGCAGTGAGACACATCTGCTGACTCAAGTTTAGCTGGAGATATCACAGAGCTGTGAGGTGAAAAATAGTATCAATTTTAGCACCAACACAAATGCAGACATCTCAGCCAAGCCTAAGGGCCAAGCAGGATTTAAATCTTAGACACACACACACACACACGCACACACACACTTTCCTCCCACACAGTCCCTTCTAAAGGGCTAGAACTAAATGTGCTGGTTAAAAAAGTTACTGCTAACCGGTTAATTCCCCTTTAGGGACTTGTCTTTAGTGGTGCAACCTTACACTCTTATAGTATCAGCACTATATTCAGTATTGTTGAAGAATTTTTAAGACCATTTTTGGAGGTATTTGTGGATTGGAGTATTGAGTATTGGAGTCGACCAAATATAATACAGTTTAAGAATCTTAAGAACCTTATGAGCACTCTCATTTCCATTAAAATGTGGTCATATTTACCGTTGCTCTGAAAAATGTCACAGGCAAAATCTAGTCACTTTAATAGGAATCCACGCAATCTGGAATTTTGCACACGAATGAAACATTTCCTCATAGAGATTCTTCAGGTTTTTCACAGGAAATTGCCAAGTAGACAATAGACAATGGACCTTTTTTGCACCGCGTGTGACCGCGCCTTTAGTGTTGGTGTTGGAGCCTTGCAGTTGGCAGACATGTCCCAACTAAAATGTGCTAAAACTAACAGTAATCTTACTGTACTGCTGCTTCTGTAGTTGCTTGTAGTTTGCAGTGGTCAGAAAGTTTTTGCTGTTGGAGCCTAAGCAGTTCATGCACATGTCTGCACATGGCTTTAAATTGATGCTAAACCGGGTTCTTACCTGACATCATTCAAACTCTTTATAATTCCTTCTTCCAGCAAATTCCTTTCTAGCAAATAACCTGTAACTGAACAATTTTTTTTTTTTTTTTAAGTAATTTTATTACTTATTGTACACAATTAGCTAGGTTCTCACTCAGATATTATAAAAATAAAGACCAGAAGTTTTGTATTGTATGCAGGGCCATCCTTACGGCGGGTGCAACTGGTGCGGGCCCTGCGCTTAAGGGGGGCCCCCACCGAACCGGCCGAGGGGGAACCCACCAACTCCCATAAACCCTCATTCTCCCGGCATGCGAACGGACAGAGGGGGAGCCCCTGCTTCCACTAACTCACACTGGGTTGGGCCCTATGCTCAGTAGTTCCATAATTGTATGTGCTGACCCAAAATTGGCAGTTTTCTGGGTCCTGTTAGGCTCGGCTTAGGTAGCAGAGCTTTAGGTGTGAGTTTCAACCTTTCTCACAACATTTTCCAACCCCATTTCTCTCCATAAGTGGCAAACATAAAGGCCAAACATAAAATATAAAATGTGTCTGCTGAAAAGTTAACAATAATGTTAATATACTGTTGCTAGGTCAGTGGCAGTATATGAAGGCAACTGTTTCTCTCTTGGTCTCTCTCTCTGTGCTGATTATGGGGCAGACAGATTGAGTAGGGGGAGGACTGTGAATAACTCAGCCCACAGTGGCTGCCACAGGCCACTGGGGTCAGCTGCATCCTGCCCTAGCCCACGTTACATTCATCTTTGTGAGCTATGGGCCACCATTCCTGGAACCCCCTCCAGTACCCGCCTGTGTGTGTTGGTGGGTGGGTCTTTATAAGTAGCAGGGAGTGAGGTTAATAGCTTACTCAGGTCCATGACTTAATATTTTAGGGGCTTGGGGGTGTGACCTAAATCTCCTGCATGGCTCAAACACCCCACCTCTCCACGTGAGCCCCCGGCCGCGGCGTGACAGTGATATAAGGCCGGCGGCGCTGGGCATATGGCCGGTCAGTCCATTTAGCAGCAGGGGGAGCGCTGGACCCTGTCGGTCACTGTCTGCCTCACCCCGAGGCCGGCCAACCGAGATACTCGTACCAGCCCATGGCTCAGCGGGCGTGCCCCATCACTCCCGTCTGCTCCGCCCCCCGCATCCACTCCGGGCCCACCTGAGCGGTGACGGAGGTGAGGAATAGAGCAGTCAGCCGCACAGACAACTCCGTTCCGATGTCCGGGTTTTACCATGCTCATGCCCAGGTGAAATGAGACTTGAACGTGTGTGTACGTTGTTAACAAGACTGAATGGATGGACGGGCATGGCCTGTGTGCCCTACCACACATGCCCTCCCAGTGCGGTCCCACTCTGAGTTAATCCTCGCCTTCCCATGAGCCTTCGCAAGACACGTTACTGTATCATCCCCCTCTCCCTTATGGCAAACTTTGCTTCCATCCTTTATCTTGTCTCTAATTCTTTCTCTCGTTCGCACTCCCACCAACTCGCTCCCTTCCTCAAACTGTTTCCAACTCTCTCTCTCTTTCTCTCTCTCATTCGCCTTTTTATGTCTCTCATTCTTTCTCCCTTTCCCATTTTCTTTTTTCTAGCTCCCAGAAGAGCCAGCCCCCATGCATATTTTAGCCCCTCTGTGTTGCCCCCACCCACCCCTCTCTCTCCGTCTCCCTCTTTCCTTTCTGCCTCTCCCTGGTGCCCCATAAATAGTGCAGATGTAAGCTGGTAAATAAGTGATGCTTCGCCCCGATCAGCGCAGCTAGACCTACTCTGCTGGATCCTCCACTCCTTTGTTAGAAACTTCAGAGACTTTTTGTGTGAGCAAGTGTGTGTGTGTGTAGATTTTCTTTCAGTTGTTATTTTGTTTCCCCAGGTGAACTCCCAACCGCCCACCCTTCGGCCCTTCCATAGGCACTGCTGTCACTCTCTGACAGCGCGCCTCATTTTTACACACTACCGGTTCTGATTGAGCCCTCCAGGGGGCGCCGCATTCCCCCCATGCCCTGTATCCCTTCCCTGCTGGTATGTGTGTGCGCACGTGGGTGTATGGTATTTCCTTTAGCGCTGGTTAATATTTAACTGTACTCAGCAGTTTGGATGGATGGGTGAGCGAGTGAGAGTGTGTGTATGAATGAGGGAAGGAGGGGGGTCTTTGCACTTGTTTGTTTGTTGATGCCTCCTTGTCTCTCCTATCCCCCTCCCCCCCACCCGACATTGCGAAAGTGTTGAATATTTGAGGGATACGAGTTCTCATACAGCACTGAGTGGAGTGATGTAAGGAGGCGGTGTTCATCGGAGCTTACACACGCACTCGCTTTCTCACACACTTTCCATTTCTCACAGAGGTGGAGGAAGAGCTTATATGATTTCGAACTACAATTCATATTCTGTATTGCACCTATTGGAGATGAGGTTTCTCAACCTTGTAAGCAAGCAGTCTCTACTATTATTGGTCATATTTAGGGTTACAGGTGTGTTCAAATCCCTAACCCTAAGTATTTTAAGGTTACGTATAGACTACTGTTCAATTTTGGGGTCAGATTTTTATTCAACAAGGATTGATTGAAAGTGACATTAAAGACTTACTTTATCAAAAAAAATCTATTTTAAATAAATTCTGTTCTTTTGAACTTTCTATTCATCAAAGAATCTTAAAAACAGTGTTTCAGTTTTCACAAAAATTTTAAGCCACACAACTGTTTTCAACATTGATATTAATAAGAAATGACAATAAGAGACTTCTTTCAAAACATTAAAAAAAAAAAAATCTTACAACATATTAGTCTAGCATAGCCAGACCTTCAGACTGACAGCAGTAGGTCTGGACTCTATCGCAGCTTTCATTAGCCAAGGACCGCCCAACAGTACGTTTGACTGACATGTACAGCAACCAATCACAGTTCGTTTTGTTCCGCGTCATGTTTAGGGGCGTGAAAATGTAATGTAATCGATGTCTCTACAATAACAGACCGGCGTGCCTCTAATAAATTATTCATTCAAGAACATTGTGCATGTTTACTGCAAAAATGGAGCCGCGAACTTCACATACTTTTGAAAATCCAGCATTTAGTTGATCCTGGTAAGCGTTTATTGTCACAGTTGTAAACACAATGGCGTTCTTCTTCCACGAGGGGGTTTGGCGTCACGGCATTTGTATCCAGGCGGACCGTTGAAGAACGTGACTCACACATCTCCCGGACATCCTGTAGAATTCAACCAACCAGATGACGACTTCAAAAATCCTGAAGTGTTTCCAGTTAAGTGTGCCATATGCATTAGACGTTCAGCCAGCGGTCCGTGGGCGTGACGTCTGAGGCTGAGACTAATAAAATATAGACCAAATAAAAAGCAATACACACAATACACTAAAAAGCCACCAAGAACACCTTAGCAACAACATAGCATTGTGCTAAAAACACAAGAGGGCAAGAACCACTGACATTTTCTTCAGAATATGTCAAATCTGGCTTAAACTAGAATTAATTATTAGCATATGATCAAACAGGCAAATTTTTACTCGTGTAGGCTAACCCATATTAAGCAAATGAGTGAGTTAACAAGTGTAGAAGCTCCAAAAACATTCATAGAATCTGTTCCATTATGTGTCATATCAGAATTGTAATGTACGTGGAGAGTTTGTCTGGTGTGCTTTGAATCTGGTTTTGTGTGCTGTAGATATTGATATAGGTTTCTATTGTGATGCTCAATTTTATTAGTGCCAGTGTGTGTGTGCGTGTCCCAGCTGCCCTTGCGTCTGGAGTGGCAGTGTACGTTATTAGAATGGGGATCTGGGGGGCTCTCTTCAGAGCCCTAACCCCAACACACACACACATGCCTACAGCTCCTCAAATCCACCTTACCTGCTGCTGATTGGCTGGCTGGTTGAGGTGTTGTCAGGGGACTGCAGTATAGTGTCTCCAGCTAAAGCTATGAGCCCTGTGTTTAGAACAGCTCCCTCTCGAAGACCACGACATCCGTGAGTCTGCAACCACGCACTGAGCCTGAAGAGTCCCAGGCCCCGGATCTCTGAGAACACGACAAATAGCAAATTTAGCCAAGAGTTAATAATGAACTAATAAAACCTGCATTCAGTTATCTAAATATGTAGGAAGTTGGCATACCGAACAGGAGCATGTACTGTAAGAAGTGTCTCATGGTGTTATGAACTTACATTGCCAAACTGTTTTTGATTGAAATTCTCCAGGCAGTGGGTGGCTGGTGGACGTTGGAGTAACTAGAATCGGAGAGGACATGTTTAAGTTGTTTACCTGTTTGCATTTGTTTTGTTGCTTTGCCCTTGCTGAGACGCAGATTCAAACAAAGCTCCGGCCTGGCGAATTCAAATCAAAAACACTCACCATGGGGCGGCACTAATCTTCAGAGTAAATCAACACATTCGCATTCATTTATTACAACGTGGGACATCAGTTTCGGCTGCGAGCGTGCACGTGCGTGTTTATGTTGAGATAAAAATGAAGTAAATGCCTTTTTGCAAATTTTCCAGTGAACCCACCCACACTCCTGATTCTGTCACGAAATACCCCTGCTTGGAACAATCTATAAAGTGGAGGAAAGAAGGGAGGAGGACGTGGAGGGAGAGAGAACTTCAGCGGGATGGCACATAGGGAGATATGGTGTCTGCGCTAAATTAAATAATTTGGGGACTGGCATGAGAGGCAGAGAGAAAGGGAGAGAGGGAGGGGGGTAAGGAAGAGCGAGGAAAAAAAGAGAGATGTGTCCACTGGGATCACTATAAAGCGTTTTCTCATATCCGTCTCTCATGGTAGCCTGTTCCTTTAACGCACAGACAGAGCGAAGGATATGTTGAGACGCAACATGAGAGAAAGCGAGCTGAAATGAAAATGTGAAGACAACAGAAGAAGGAGGGGGTGTGTACAGCACATGCCCCAGTCAGATATGACAGTTGAGCAGGGTTGTGCTGTGGCGCTACATCTCTGCACTGCGTGGTGTGTGTTGTTGTCTCGCGTGTGGGTTGCCAGCTCGGGACTGGAACTGTCGTGGCTGTGACAGTGACGTATGAGTCTAAGCGCTGTCGGTGAGATGACTCTCGCAGCTCGACACTCTCAATGCTCGACGCACACGCGTGCGCATGCACACTGAGCGCAGCTGTGATCTGGAGGGTTTGGGAACTGTGGATACTTCACTCTGTTTGCCTCGCTCATTAACATAGCATAACAGATGAGAAGACTTTATCTTAAAGGAATAGTTCACCCAGAAAGGAAGATTCTGTCATTATTTACTCCCACATGCCGCTCCAAACCTGCATGATGACAATATATTTTTTTTTTTTTTGTCCATGCAATGAAATCGATAGGGACCAATGTTGTTTTAGACCCCATTGACTTTCATTGTATGGTCAAAATCTTAGTTCAGTTCTTTAACATTCTTCAAAATATCTTCTTTTGTGTTCCACAGAATAAAGAAAGTAATTTAGGTTTGGAACAACATGAGGGTGAGCAAATAATGACAGAATTTTAATTTTTGTTGAACTACTCCTTTAAGGCCAAAACTTGTTCATTTTATTCATTTATTCATATATTTCAATACATTTATTCAGATTTTTCAAAGTCCTGTAACTTTCTTTATTCCCAGGTTTAAAATTGGCAAGATTTTCAGTTTTTAGACATTGTTATGAGTCTTAAAGTAATCCAAAAATGCTGTCATTATTTACTCACCATCATGGCGTTCCAAACCTGTATGACATTCTTTTTTTCTGTGGAACACAGAAGATATTTTGAAAAACTATTTTGTTTTGGACCCCATTGACTTTCATTGTATGGAGAAAAACATTCTTCAAAATGTTATATTTTGCGTTCTGCGGAAAAAATAAACTTATACAGGTTTGGAATGACATGAGGTTGAGTAAATAATGAAAATTTTTATTGTTTTAGTGAAATTTAAGGCAAAACCTTACAAATCTTATCGAAATGTATCAAATCTTTTATTTATTTAATTTACTTGCCTTTTTTTATTTTGTACATTTATTTTCAGGTTTAAATTAGATTTAGATTTAAATTAGGTTTGAATGAGATAAATTAAATCCCAGAATTTTAATGTGGTTGCAGACTTTAATGACAAACCATTTGACTTTATTGTCAAATTGCTTGTTTAATTTTACCATATTGTAACCGGACATGTTGTGATAAAATCACAAGTAATGCTCCTTAATGTACACTACCAGTCAAAAGTTTGGAAACATTACTATTTTTAATGTTTTTGAACGAAGTCTCTTATGCTCATTAAGGCTGCATTTATTTCATAATGAACACAGAAAAAACAATAATATTGAGAAATATTATTACAATTTAAAATTATGGTTTTCAATTTTAATATACTTTAAAATATAATTTATTTCTGTGATGTAAAGCTGAATTTTCAGCATCATTACTACAGTCTTCAGTGTCACATGATCCTTCAGCAATCATTCTAATATGCTGATTTGATATTCAGTTATTATCAATGTTGAAAACAGTTGTGTTGCTTAATATTTTTATGGAACCTGTGATACTTTTTTCAGGATTCATTGATGAATAAAAGGTTAAAAAGAACAGCATTTATTCAAAATATAAATCTTTTCTAACAATATAAATCTTTACTATCACTTTTTATCAATTTAACACATCCGTGCTGAATAAAAGTATTATTTCTTTCAAAAAAAAGAAAGAAAAAAAATTACTGACCCCAAACTTTTGAACGGTAGTGTATATTGTTACAAAAGATTTCTATTTTAAATAAATGCTGATATTTTTTAACTTTTTATTCATCAAAGAATCCTGAAAAAGTATCACAGGTTATAAAATAATATTAAGCAGCACAACTGTTTCCAACATTGATAATAAATCAGCATATTAGAATGATTTCTGAAGGATCATGTGACACTGAAGACTGGAGTAATGATGCTGAAAATTCAGCTTTGATCACAGAAATAAATTATATTTTAAAGTATATTAAAATAGAAAAGCATAATTTTAAATTGTAATAATATTTCACAATATTATTGTTTTTTCTGTATTTATTATGAAATAAATGCAGCCTTAATGAGCATAAGAGACTTCGTTCAAAAACATTAAAAATAGTAATGTTTCCAAACTTTTGACTGGTAGTGTATATTAGCAATCAAATATGGATGAGGAGAGACTGATTGTGTAAGTTTAGAATATTATTTATTATACAGTGGTTTATATTATTTATTATAGTTCAGAAAATGATATATTATCAGATATTATATGACAAATCCCTTACATTCCACAAGGAACAAAGAGTGTGTGAGAGCGAGCAAACAGAGAACTCTTCTGATGGATTATGTATTGTGTCACATGACACCCTGTTTTTGAGTTTGTTGTGAACATATAAAATGTTTGTTGTTTCACTGTAAGACAGAACAGGACAAAATTGCAACTGTTCTGGTTTCAAGATATCTTCCCTAACATTACAAGTGGACTTCACAGGGGAAAAAATTAAAATGCTACAGAAGTGTAGAATAGGGCCTTTAAAAAGTTGTCTCCTCTCGCATTCTCTCTGTTTTTTTTTTTTCTTGTTTTTTTTTTTCTCTCTCAACACACAGAAACTGGTAGGGGTCTCTCTCAACCTGACACTTTGGTTCAGCAGCTGGAGTCTGACAGCACACTCTATAAATCACACAGCTCTGACAGCACACCTCACACACTCTCCTATTCTCTTTTCCTCCTCGCTCTCACTCGCACTCTGCCTGCTAGGCTCACATATCGTTGTGACAACAAAGTGTTGACGTTGACTGGCTGTAGATAACACACACTAGCCCTCTCTCTCTCTTTCTCTCTGCACGCCGCATCGTTCACTGCGTAATGCGTTTTCTCTCTCATAGTTTAGGGCTGCTTTGGAGTCAAAACCTCCTCCCTGAGGGGAATCAGGGAGGGTTTTAGTGAGGCTATGACATGGAAAGAGAGTGTGTGTACTTTGAGTGCATCTCTGAGTGGCAGAACACAGCTAGCGTAGCGTAGCCTAGTGTTAGCCTAGCGCAGTGCTATCACCCATGACACGGCTCTGCTGAGGCCACCGAGCTCATCTAACATTCGAACCTCCACACTCCACAGATCTCACGAACCTTCCGTCCTTCTGGGTGTGTGCATGCATGCGTGTGTTGTTTTTTGTATGTAGTCTGTCTTTATGTCTGGCCATTGTTGTTTGATGCCTGCGGAATGTGTGAAGTTTTATGTTAGAGACTGCTTACAAAAAAGGACATGTACCATGCTAACCATAGTTTTGTCAAAATACACATATTAATTATAGTTAATCCATATAAACTGTGGTAACTTGGGCTTAACCACCATCGTTAACATTAAGTGGTATTTTCAACTAATTTTACTTTCGTAATACAATGCTTTTCGAGTGAAAAGGATAACCGGATAAAACAGTTTATCGATCAGGAATTGATTGCCCTCATGAAAAATGAATGTCACTTATGCTGCATATATTTAATCGAAAAACAGTAGAAAGAGTAATATTGTGAAATATTATTACAATTTAAAACTGTTTTCTATTTTAATATATTTTAAAATGTAACTTATTCTTTAAGCAGCCATTACTCCAGTCTTCAGTATCACATAATCCTTCAAATATGCTGCTAATTTGTTGCTCAATTATAATATTGAGCTTAATTAATATATTTGTAAAAAGAGAAAAAAAAAAACGTGTACTTTTTTCAGGAATAATATCTTCTTCTTCAAAAATTTAATTTACGGACCCCAAACTTGAACAGTCTATATCTATATCGACACACACCAATGAGCCAAAACATTGACCGCCTGCCAAATATGATGCTGTTGGTCCTCCGTGTGCTGCTAAAACAGCACCGACCCACCGAGGCATGGACTCTACAAGACCCATGAAGGTGTTCTGTGGTATCTGGCACCAAAACATTTGCAGCAGATCCTTCAAGTCCAGTAGGTTGAGGTGGAGTTGCAGTGACTCTAACTTGTTGGTCTAGCACATCCCACCAGATGCTCAAATGGATTGAGATCTGGGGAATTTGCAAGCCAGGCCAACATCATGTTCCTCAAACCATTCCTGAACAATGTGTGCAGTGTGGCAGGGTGCGTTGTCCTGCTGAAAGAGGCCACTTCCACCAGGGAACACCATTGTCATGAATGGGTGTACCTGGTCTGCAACAATGTTTAGATAGTTGGCACATGTCAAATTTATGTCAACATGAATGACTGGTACCAGGGTTTTCCAGCAGAACATTGCCCAGAGCATCACAACTCCCTCCACCAGCTTATTGTTGTCCCACAGTGCATCCTGGTGCTATCACTTCACCAGGTAAACACCGCACACGTATACGGGCATCCACATGATGTAAAAGAAAACAGGCCGACCAGGCGACCTTCTTCTACTGCTCCATTGTAGACGCTTTCGATGGTGGACAGGGGTCATCATAGGCACTCTGATTGGTCTGCGGCTTTGGTGAGTGCTTTGGACTGTGTGTTGTGACACATTCCTCCCATAACCATCATTGAAATTTTGTGCAACTTGTGCCACAGTAGACCTTCTGTTGGCTTGGACCAGACAGGATAGCCTTCGTTGCCCTTGTGCATCTATGAGCTTTGGGGATTTTTGGAGATTGTGGTTTGTCTGTCCTCAGACCACTGTTGGTAAATTCTCACCACTGCTGACTGGAAGCAACCCACAAGCTTTACTGTTTCAGAGATCCTCTGACCCAGTTGACTTGCCATAACAATTTAGCCCTTGTCAAAGTCGCTCAGATCTTTATTCCATTTCTCCAAACCACATTTGGAGGTGGTTTGAAATGCAATTCCAATCAGATTTTTACAGATGTATCACACTCTGGACACTCTGGCTGCTCAAATTGGATTTCAAATAGTCTTTTGTGTCACTCTTAACACATCACACGACAATATTGTCAAAACCGGTGATGGAAACACCGCACCCCTAGTTACATGGCGAAGCTGGCCGTGACTACAACACGGAACATCACAATATATACCAGTCTCTCCGTCGCTGAGTTTTTCTTGTGTGACGGAGGGATTCTGCACCGCTACTCGACAGAGCGCATATTTGGAGAGCGAGATGACGCACCTCCATTTTTCCTGCATCTGTTTTGAAAGCCTCGTCACATATGTGGATACAGCTATGTCCTTACCAAAGCAACCCATGCACATAGGACACACAAATCTTATTTGTTCTCTTGCAATTAATAGTGCGGTCAGTCTGCCTGAAAAAGATCTGATTTGAGAAAAAATCTGATTTGCCTACAGCCTGAACATAGCCTTTGATTACAAGAACTGCTTGTTTTCTTGCCATCTAATCTACACAGACCTTAGTACAGTATGTGGCCTTGTTAGGCGATGATCAACGACATTCGCTTCATCTGTGACTGGTCATAATGTTTTGGCTCATCGGTGTATACTACCGCAAACTATTGTTGCGATCGTACATTTTTAGAAGGGTCTGTCTGTATGCCAGTCAGGTGCTGCTATTTGATGCCTGCAGAATATGTCAAATGTTATATTAAACACAGCCGACAGCATATGTTGACTTTTAGAACCAGCTCTACTCTGTTGCTGAAGATTACATCATCAGTTGCTTATGTACATCATCACTGTATAATTAATCCCCTGTACATTTAGTATTTATTTGGCAACCTGGTGCTTGACAGAGATGTACCAGTGTCAGATATACAGTATGTATGAGTGTAAACAGAGCATGTGTGATAGTGAGGTGTGTGTGTGATGAATGCGAAGAAGCCGCTCTGGAGCACGGAGGTCAGAGGAGGTCAGTCATAGTGGAATCACTCCCTCTGCTCCTTTCAGAGAGAACAAAATGACAAAACTTATTTTGACTGATATCACCTGGATTTTTCTCTCCATGAGGCATTATGCTCAAGGCATACAGTTTATGAAACCAAATTAACAGCAAATGAAAGTGTGAACAGGTGTTTTTATTTGGTGTTTTTGGTGAGAGGTGAACATATATCCTGTATCGTTTTTTATTTGCATGTAAGTGCTGTAAACATGGTTTGTATAATATAATTAATCACTGTTATTTGATAAAATATTAGCTTTACATAATGTAAAGCTTTTTTATTTATTATTCATTTATTATGAATAATATTTTATATATAATTTACCAATAAATTGCCAGATTCAAACTTGCATCGTCCATATGAATACCTTGGCTCAATGGGTGCTAATCACTAGATCATCTGTCATAAGCATATTTCTGTTTACATTTTTATTCATTCAGATTCACACATACGCCTCCAGTCCTGGTCAGGCCAGAAAGGGGAAAGCAGTTGGACAGTGACGTGGGTGTAGTGCACTTGAGTACAACAGGACGTGGTTGCAGGGAAGGTGCTAAATTCAGGGACAGGCACTATCTGGGTGGAGAATGGTGTGAGTAGGTGGGAAGAGGGGAGGGATGAGGGAATCCAGGGGCAGGACAGGGGGGCATTTATTTGTAGCACACTCCCAAGTGAGTTTCCTGTCTCTGGGAGGTGAGAGCTGGGAGCATATGAAGCTTTAAGACAGCCCATCTGCTAGTCTCCGGCCATTGGAAGACTGTCAAGCAGGTCTAAAAATAAGCTACTCTAAAGTGCACCAGGCGGCAAAGGTGATTTTTCATTTTGTGTTAAAAACGGAGCAGAGAGGGACAGACTTGAGTCCTAAGAGCAAAGCTGCACTCGCTCTCCCCCCCACACCACCACCTCTCTCTCTTTCTCTCATACTCATTCACAATCTCTCTTCGTCTTTTGACAACTTTACTCTTTCTCTTTCTCATTCATGCTCCGCCTCTCTCTCTCTTAGCCCTCTTCTCATCTCTTTCTCTGTCCCATGTCTTTCTATCAGCTTCAATATTTCCTCTCCCTGTCTGCGTTTAGCCTAGCCATACAGACACCAGACAGACTAAGAGCACTTTATAAAGCCGATAGCAGAGACACACTGTCTGTTTTGTTTGTGTGTGTGAGCAAGCATTTAGATAGATACAGTGTGTAGTACCAAGTGGCTCTTTCTCTATTATATGTACTACATTCTAGGGAGAATTCTTTTTTTATTATATATATATATATAATATAAAAAAATATATATAAAAATTGTTTTATATATATAGTATTCTTTGTATTTAACAGCTTCATACAGTTAGAGTTTGAGCGATCCTCTCAGGTTTTTTACACTAATACCAGAATTTAAATTTTTATATGAATATGAATTTCTTTATTTCAAATATATTAATTACTATAGAAATTTCTGTATTCCAAATATATTAATATATATTGAAAATATTTATATATACATTTTTTTGTCATATATATATATATATATATAATATACACACACACACACACACATTTTTGATATATTTTTACTAGTGGGTGCAGGGCATTATAGTTCATTTATGTAAGTGAGGATAGCAAAATAAAGTAAACTGTGACATATTATAGCCAAAATTCTTCATACAGTGGACTACCAGTAAAATTAATAAAAATTGGGACCAAAAATTATTCATACACTTTGACCATGTTTTGCTTAAGTGTTATCTGACATAATTAAGATTAATTTTTTTCCCGACAGTTTAACTCTGAGATCTTGTCATATTTTATTACCTTTTTTCTTTTTTTTTAACTATAGTGAATAAACTGTAATAATGAACGAAATGTTCAAGGTGTCTAAATAAATGTTGGTTTGATTGATATATATATATATATATATATATATATTTACATTTTTATCATATAAATATATTATGTAATTTCGGTTCTGAAACATGTAGCACAGGACTCATATGCCTTTGTGTGCGTTTCACTGGGTAGCGGCTGCTTTGCACTGTTCTGAGGTCAGCTCATAGATGTCAGTAATTCCAAAGAATCCTGTTACGAAAAACAGTTTACTGACAGAACGGCCACACTCTCCAACAACACTTTCTCTCTCTCGCTCTGTTCGCTCTTGCAGAACGAGCCAACACATTAGAGTTTCACTGACACTGCACCGTCCCCAGGGGGCACCACAGAGCCGGGAGCCAGGGGCCCTGCGGCACACACACGCTCACACACACGAACAGCCCTGATTGAAAGTGACATGACAGCCGCTCGGTCCGGCTGTATGTGCATGCTCTGTGTGTGAAAAGAGGCTGTGTAGGGAAACGTAGATTTGATTTTCCTTTATCTTTATCTCCCCACCGCCTCCCCCTTCTCTCTCCCCCTCCTCACTCCCCCTCGGTGAGTGCAGCAGTCTCGCAGTCACTGCATCAGTAATGTGACTGGGCCATATTTCCCAGGAGTGCACAGCTCCGCAGGATTTAGCCTCTCTTTTATAACCAGTTTAGGAAAACAATGACAGCGTAGATATTGACTGAGCTCGCAGGGGCTGTTCTGCCCACCGAACAGCCTCCCCCCGCTCCGTCGCCAAGCCAAGGGGGGAAAGAGATAGGACGCTGTTCCGTGCATTATGCCATGCCCTCTTCACGTTGCAGCGATTGAGGATCCGCTCGGTGGAGCAGCGTTCAGGTGCGTGTCATGAACTTACAGTGAGCTCCTAAATCTGTTCTTGAAATCGAGAGGAAGTTGTCCTATTTCCGTTTCGACAACAAAGGCACATGACCCGTGAGCGAGCCTTTAGCATGTTTGCGAGCTCTTTAAGTTCTCTTATACAAAAGTATGGTGGTTTGCAACTGATACCGACACTACAGCGTTTGTGTCCGTGCATGTGTTTTTTTTGGCGCATTCAGTCACAGCTCTTCCATGACTGTTTAAACAGCATCCATCTGTGTTGCCCACCTCTCTCGCTCTAACTTCCACCCCTTCAAGAATATATCAATTACAGCTGCATTGCACTGATGTCATATTGCGAGTCATTATCAGATTCAGAGACACACACCATTCTGGCGATCGATCGCCTGCGGCTTAATCAATAGCGCTGCCCCCGACGACGCGCTCGGATGAAGAGAACAAACTGCGACCGGCCTGAAAATGTGTTTGTTCCAACACACTGATTAACTAATTTAAACAAGTGTTGCTGGTTTGATCGCCCACACATCAGCTGCCATCTTTCAAGAGAGATATCGGAGCGATGGAAATAGATGTGTTGGGGTGTGTGTGCGCCCGCGCTGGGCAGCTGAAGTGCGACAGTGTGTTGCATTTATAAGGGTGTGTGTGATTAGACAGAGCAGATGTATGATACCACAGTGGCTCTTATATGCCAGAGATAATGAAATAAGCTGAGCGATGGATGTTGATTGTGGCTAGTGGCTGTGTGTTACGTACAAAGGCATGTGTGCGCTGGGGAGTCTGAGCACATCTTTTGTTTTAGTGAAGTGAGGGATCTATGTGTGTGTATATGAAGGAGGTTGTGTACTGTATGTTAGTTCGGGCTTCCCGCACCCCTCCAGTCCTACTGTGCCGTTTCCATCAGGCCACTGCAGTGCTGGTGTAACCCTAGACCCCAGGGAACAACACTGCCTCTCTGTCCCTCCACCTCCAAATCAATACAGCTCCACACAGTCCTGACAACCTGGGGGAGACCATACACACACACTCAATCACACGCTCCGCTCTTTCTCTGTCACAAATGCATACACTCCAGTCCAAACTTCGTCTTTTTACCACATATATATATATATATATATATATATATATATACCGATCAGGCATAACATTATGACCACTGACAGGTGAAGTGAATAACACTGATTATCTCCATCACAGCACGTTAATGGGTGGGATATATTAGGCAGCAAGTGAACATTTTGTCCTCAAAGTTGATGTGTTAGAAGCAGGAAAAATGGGCAAGCGTAAGGATTTGAGCGAGTTTGACAAGGGCCAAATTGTGATGGCTAGACGACTGGGTCAGAGCATCTCCAAAACTTTGGGGTGTTCCCGGTCTGCAGTGGTCAGGATCTATCAAAAGTGGTCCAAGGAAGGAACAGTGGTGAACCGGCGACAGGGTCACGGGCGGCCAAGGCTTATTGATGCACGTGGGGAGCGAAGGCTGGCCCGTGTGGTCTGATCCAACAGACGAGCTATTGTAGCTCAGATTGCTCAAGAAGTTAATACTGGTTCTGATAGAAAGGTGTCAGAATACACAGTGCATCGCAGTTTGTTGCGTATGGGGCTGCATAGCCGCAGATCAGGCAGGGTGCCTATGCTGACCCCTGTCCACCGCCGAAAGCGGCAACAGTGGGCACATGAGCATCAGAACTGGACACGGAGCAATGGAAGAAGGTGGCCTGATCTGATGAATCACATTTTCTTTTACATCACGTGGATGGCCGGGTGCGTGTGCGTCGCTTACCTGGGGAGCACACGGCACCAGGATGCACTATGGGAACAAGGCAAGCCGGTGGAGGTAGTGTGATGCTTTGGGCAATGTTCTGCTGGGAAACCTTGGGTCCTGCCATCCATGTGGATGTTACTTTGACACATACCACCTACCTAAGCATTGTTGCAGACCATATATATACCAATATATATTAGGGGTGTAATGGTACACACAAACCACAGTTCGGTATGTACCTCGGTTTTGGGGTCACGGTTTGGTACGATTTCGGTACAATAGGAAAACTATATAACTCACTATTAACTAACTATTAACTATGACCTTTGCCTCAATAAACCCCTAATTACTGCTTATTAATAGTTAATAATGTAGTTGTTAAGTTTAGGTATTGGGTAGGATTATGGGATGTAGAATATGGTCATGCAGAATAAGGCATTAATATCTGCTTTATAAGTACAAATAAACAGCCAATATCCTAGTAATATCCATGCTAATAAGCAACTAGTTCATAGTGAGAATTGGACCCTAAATTAAAGTGTTAAGGAACAAATCCACAATACTAGGTTTCTTTTCATGTAGATGAAATACATGATGTTTACCTCCATCACATCCAATGAGCACCAGTGGATATATCAAGACACCCGTGTAGCATTCTCTGCCTCTGTTTTTTGTAAGACTAGGTTTCTTTTATTTTATTTTGAACAGACAGAAGTGCAAATCACAGTTTGTTCCACCTAGCGGCATTTAGTCCCCTAGTTGGTACAGTACAGCCTCCTATAGTGTAATAAAGCACTAAGCAGTAAACAGAATGCACTCTTTCATAGGTCATATTTTTTCGCAGGGCAAAGGTATTTGTTCACAATCAGCTACAAAACTGAAAAGCATCTTGTGTTATAAAAGTACAAAATAGAATAAAGAAAAATAAAACTTTGCATTAGGAGTGTTTCAATTTGCTCCACTTAAACTATATTTAAAACATTCAAACCTTAAGCCCAACTCTCCTATACTTAATTTTCCACCTTACGCTCCGTTTCGAGCACATTTGAGAGCACAAGCCTTTCAAAGTATTTTCCTTTGTCCATGAGCACAGAAAGAAGCATTCGACGCGTGCGCCCTACCTAGTGGACTTTGTTTTCAAGCGCTCAAGTCATTCGCGACGTGTATGCGCTGTTGTTCTTCTGGTCTTATTCCTGTTGTGGAGGTTAGCACACAGTGTTGTATTAATGCACGCGCCCCCTTCTGGATTGGAGTGTGGATCGCCTGTGACTGACTGCATTCGTCGTCTAACTGCATGAACCGAACTGTGGCGTCCATACCGTACAGTTTGGGACGAATACATGTACCATTACCCCCCTAAAACATAATATATATTTATGAATCATACAAATAAATTTTAACATTTTATATATATATATATATATATATATATATATAAATCAATAATATAAATTAAATTATATTTAGTTTATATATTTATATATATATTTTTGGGCTTTGGGCTTTATTTTAGGCAGGAAATTAAGGGTGAGAGAGTGAGAATGGTATCATGACATGACTGAGGTTAGACTTAAGCAAAGCTGGAACACTGTATTGACCAATCAGAAAGTAGGACTTTCTGATTGGTAGAAAGTAGAAATTATGGGTTTTACAACGTGAAATACTTTATTATTAATTTAAGACATCAAAAACAAGTCACGAAGGCTTGAACAGTGAGAGTATTGAAAGAATTGAGATTAAATGACATGAGATTATTACTACTATTATTAATGTTATTGTTTTTGTTGTTAAGATCATCAGCATAAATGAAAAGATAGGCGACCCAGATGTTAATTTGGTCTCATGTTGAGCTGTGGTATCAGGTATATTATGACAATGGCTGAGTAGCGTTTGGCTCTGCAGCAGGTGAAGATTGCGATTGGAGGGGGATTGGCTTTGTGGGGAATAACTGATAATTGATTGAGCAGCAGCATATTCTTGGGGACTCAGCTAAGGCAGGTTTGGGTAAATTGGGTCGTTAGTTGCTCTTGACATGTGCACATGTGACAATGCAGGCAGGTACGCTGTATTGACTCATTGCTCATTGTCATGTGAGTCCCAGGATTATTTTCAGTCGCGTTTCACCATGCTGTCGCTTTTTCCCCTTACGTTTTGTTGTAATTCCGATATGTGAAACAGGTGCTTGGTGATGAGGACAAATGATTTGCAATATGTTTGGGTTTTGTCCGATATGCACCTCCATCTCGTTCTCCTCTCCGCCAGCGCTCAGAGCGAGACATAGACAAGGCTGGCCTCTGCTGGAAGGGGGATGGCAGTGCAGGCAGCGTAATGCAAAAGGAGAAGTGCTTTGCTCTCATAATGGGGTCAGTGGCTCCCAGAGAGATGCGTCTCCTCGCTCAAGAGCCCTCCTCGTGCGCGTCTCCTCTCTGTTCCACGCAGAAGGGGCGGGAAAGGAGAGAGAGAGAGAGAGACAGGCCGGGATGTAAAGAGAAGGAGGACGCGAGATGCGCATCCCCTGACAGGCTGCCATTGATTCGGTCTGGGGTTTTAAGACCCAGTGGTTTGGCCTTCCTCGGATGGAACTGCCCATCCCCTTTCGCCAGCAATCATTTGCAAAATATGTGCACTAAGATAAGAGGCCGAAGAATAAGAATAAGTATTTATCAACGAAAAACCATGTTTAATCCTTCAGATTTGTCTCCCCCTTTCCGTTTTTTATATCGGGGCATAAAAACAGCCTATCTCTCTTGGAGAGATTAATCTGGGAAAGGAGCTTTGAGAGGGAAAGTGGGATGATTGCCGGCTCTTCTCTGGGAATTGGGTTTATGGTCCAGGGAAAAGCATGCGGAAAAGCAGAGCTGCAGAGAGACTGTGGCAACACAATAACCATTTAGCCTGTGCATATCTGCTTCTGTTTAACCCTCACGCAACGGTTGATTGATCTGTTTACGTGATCATAGTTTTAGGTCATTCTTCTGTCCCCTTTCCACCATTATGGTGTCTTTTGTGCACATCTGTCCTTGTGGTGCGTACACCATACACTCTTAAAAATAAATGTTTTTTTATTGGTGTCTATGGTTCTATGAAGAACCTTCAACATCCATGAAAATGAACAAAAGGTTCTTTAGATTATAGACTGTGATGATGCATTTCCACAGTTATTAATATTGTAAATGTTGCATAGTTGTCATTAAAAAAATTACATTTATAACACTATACTTTGTGTTATAGGATTAGTTCACTTTCAAATGAAAATTAGCCCAAGCTTTACTCACCCTCAAGCCATCCTAGGTGTATATGACTTTTTTCTTTCTGATGAACACAGTCAGAGAAATATTAATAAATATACTGACGCATCCGAGCTTTATAATGGCAGTGAGCGGGATCAACGAGTATGAGCTGAAGAAAGTGCTTCCATCCGTTATAAACGTACTCCACACGGCTCTGGGGGGTTAATAAAGGCCTTCTGAAGCGAAGCGATGCGTTTGTGTAAGAAAAATATCCATATTTAACAAGTTATGAAGTAAAATATCTAGCTTCCGCCAGACCGCCTTCCATATTCAACTTAGGAAGAAAGCGCAATGCCTATCGCAGTTCAAAAAGCTTACACTACATCCTACGCCTTCCCTATTCAACTTACGGAAAAAGTGTAACTGACGCAACGGCAGTTCGGTTTTTTTTTTTTTTTCGTAACTTGTAAAATGGAAAGCGGTCTGGCAGAAGCTAGATATTTTACTTTATAACTTGTTAAATATGGATATTTTTCTTACACAAACGCATCGATTCGTTTCAAAAGGCCTTTATTAATCCCCCAGAGCTGTGTGGAGTATGTTTATGATGGATGGATGTGGATGGAGGCACTTTCCCTCAGCTCATACTCGTTGATCCCGTTCACTGCCATTATAAAGCTTGGATGCATCAGGATATTTATTAATATTTCTCCGATTGTGTTTATCAGAAAGAAGAAAGTCATATACACCTAGGATGGCTTTAGGGTGAGTAAAGCTTGGGGTAATTTTCATTTGAAAGTGACGTAATCCTTTAATGTATATGCTGTATTTTACTAGTTAACACTGCTGCAAGGGTGTTTCTAATACAATGGCTGAGGGAGTGACTGCAAATTTCAATCTCATTTTTTCTTTTTCTTTTTGAAAGACATGGATCATTTCTTTTGCTGTTTGAGCAAATGGGAACTCAAAAATGTAATTTGCTGAAGTCTCTTGTTTACGGCTATAAAAGTGAGAACCCCAGAAATGTCAAAAGGGTCCATTAAAATGCTCTTCACACTCAGAAAAAAATGTTTCTTTTAAGAACAGTTCACTAAAAGGTTCTTTGGGGAACCCAAAATGGTTGTTCTATGGCATCTCTGTGAAAAACCTTTCACTGTTTTCGGCTCCTACTACTTCACTTCAATACGGAGAGATTTGATATGTGATTATAAATGTGCGTCCATTGAACGAAGGCATCATAAGGCATTGTGCTGATTTAAATGTATGTATCGAAGACTCCAGAATAAACAAATCAGGGTTTTCGCATTAGAAACGGAGAACTCTAAATCAAACGGAGGATGAACGTCGTGTTTTTCTGTCGGTACGGAAGCGCGTGGGCGGATGAATGGGATCGCAAGTGCACATGTGCCCAATATTTAATGGGAGGGTGTGGAGAAGAAAGAAAACGGGAAGAAAGGAAGGTGTTCGCTCGCTCATGGCTGCAGAGCTTGAACTCCTCTGTCAAAGTGGGGCTGCTAGCCTTGAGATGGACGGACAGGCCTGGTGGGTAAATGGAACGAGAGATGGATAGAGGGAGAGAGCGAAGGAGACGGGTGGAGGTGTGGGCACGTAGCTTATTATTTCTCTCCTCATGTGTTCTCTTCTGTTCCCCTGCAGAACCACACACTGAGCCAGCACGCACAGTGAGACCGGGCCCCGCAGGACTCCCGGTTCAGCCTAGAACCCCGACCCAGGCCCGGTGGGGGAGGAACATTTCAACATCACAGCCAATCAAAGTGTCATTTGCTACTCACATGTAAAACTCTAACGATTCCGCCACCAGGCGCAGCTATTACGAACGGTGGGGAATGAATATTAATGGGATATGCTATTAAAAAAGAAAAGGAGAGAAAAAAAAGGAGATGGAGAGAAAAAGGTATTCTACGTGCAGTATTTTTTATCGTCCCTTCTTCCTGGTTGTGTGTTCTTTATTTTCTCCCCATTTCTTTTTGGTTTTTCTTGATTTTCTGGGGACAAAAGATGAAAAAAATGGAAGGAAAAGACACCCTCTGCCTGATTTTAATCTCTAGAAATACATATCTTGTCCTCTGTTGCTTCATGTATCAAACTTCATACGTGCCAATTTTGTTCTTTTCAAGGCATATATTCTCAGCCCTTTGATTTGTTGATTTATTTGTACCATTTATTTCTTGCAGTAAATAGGTACTTGTGCTGTGCTGTGATTGCTTGCCAGTCGTAATATTTTTCCTTTCTATTATTATTGTTATATATTTTCTTTTTTCTAATTACAGTAAAAAGACAAAAAACATATAAAGAAAAAAATAAAAAACATAATGGTTTTGATTGGATTTTCCAGTACATGGGCCTTATGGATGTTGTAAAAATGAATATCATTGATTTCAGTGCAACTGGATGATGTCTGCTTTTTAAATGTGAATTAACCAGATTGCAATAAACTAGTACAGTTGAAAATAAACAAATAAATAAATCATGAATAAAGGGAATCTGTGCATCTGAAGTGAGTGTTCTTTCAAAGCGCAGATAAAGCATATTGAAGCTCCTTCGAGTGGCTCTGTTCCCCTGACGCTGTGTGAGCTCTATTCTTCTTGTCATGCTTTCTATTTAACAATAAATATCAGTGAGCTACAGTAATGCTGCTCATAAAACATACAGATTATGTGAATGAAAAAAAACTTCTAATGAGACTGATGAAAACTCTTGGATGGGTGTGAACGCAGGCTTATTCGTTTATTTTTACATTAAGAGATGCCGTGCGCAATGTCAATAAATAATCATGCTGTTAAATATGTTCCTAGATGTTTAAGTGGTAACAATTCATATAACAACTATGATTCAACAGCAGGAGAGAAGATCATTGAGTCCGTATTGTATCACTAATCACCATTTTACTCGAACCCTGATTCGTGCCGCTTTCAGTGTTCAACTCAATGTCTGCAGTGGGATCACAATCAAAGACTAGAGTCTTTGCCAGTTTTATATCATGTTTAATAAAGACAATAAGCAGATCAGCCACACTGTTATCCAGAGCAGGCAGTATATTATAAAAACCCCTATTGCATGGAATGTGACGTTTTGTGACCTGCTGATAACAATACTGCTCTCAGTCACATGTATGAGTCTGTTCAACTGTAAATATGATTATCTGAAATGGTCATTTCTACACTGCATCAAATGTATTCATCAGATTTTAAAGTAAAAGATTTCTCATCTTGTATATTTAAAAAATGGAAAATCAGTTTCCTAATGCAGAACTATATATGATTATTGCAAATGTGTTAACGTAAATAAGAAAAAACCCAACAGTGATCATCAGATGACTTAATGCTTTTGACTCACTGAATAAGGGAAGAAACATCTATTTAAAGTAGTATTTCTTCTTTTACCAGCACAGTTTCTGCTTTAATTGCATCCATGTGTTTAAGCAGCTGGTTCGGCCGCTGAGTCTCATAACTTGAGCCGGACAGAAGGTCGGTGCTGTTCCCAGAAATCAGCCATCGGAACACATTGATACACTACAGGCCTCTGGGGGCCTCTGAAACGGTCCGCTTGGGAAACCGGGTTCAGCACACCATCTGAGTAACTCCTAAATACTTGGAAACTGGCATCTGATTTCACCCACAAATATCCAATAGTATTGAAAGATGCCCTTAATAGGCTAGTGTTTTACTTGTATTTCAATGTACTTGTATTTTTATTAAATCTGTGCTGTATTAAGAGCGTGTGGATTTTAAATGGTAAATGGAGATGTCCAAATGGGGCAAAAGGAAACTGTACATTTGTATTTTGTGGTAGATTTATTTAAAATATTTGAGGATATGGTTAAGTTAGCCAATCTTGTCAGTCTTTACAGCCTCTGAGGGCTTTACAGACCCGCACAGATTTTCTCTTTATAACACTTTATAATTACTTTCATTTAAAAAATGAATAAACATTACCTAAAAAACATTACATAAAAAAACGGTCTTCTCAATAACATACATGTAAGCATTATTTATTATATCGCCGAGTGTTTCACTACCACATCAAACACATTAACATAAACATGAGATAACATGATTATCTTATCTGTTTCTTATCAACAGGTAGTACAGTAGTCGTGTGTACTCAAACAATTTAGCTTCAAGATGCTTGTTTCCCTTATCAGCGTCCCAAAGTCTTGTGATAGACTCGCATGAGCTGTTAGGGACCATCAATAAAAAACAAACAAACGTTGTTGTAATTTCATAACATATTAGGTACAATGTCTGTATAAGCATATACATATTTTAATTAACATCTGAAATATTATGTAGTTTTGTTAATCAAACCAATCCTCCGACCTAGCAGCCATTGATTGTAACATTTTTTTCGCGCCACATCACAAACACACATTTTACGACTGTCCCTAAGAACACCACAACAGTGAGCACAAGAAAAGTTTTCCAAATATTCACTTTATTCGGGCTATCGGACAGTTTAAAGACCTGGCTCAGATGCCCTGTGGGGAGCAATAGTTGTCAATCATTTATCTCATGAGATGAAACAAGGTAAATAATTCTTATTATAATATGTCTGTTTATTATAGCGAAGTATCAGACAGGCAGTTCGTGCGTATTTTAGTTCCGGGTGTGTTTCTCTTAAGTAGGAACCTCAGTTTACCAGAAAAGGTGTGTCATTCACCGCTAAACCCAAACCCATGTGTGTTAGTTACTAAATGCACGATACAACGTCATTATTAATGCAAGTTTTCTGAAAACTGGCCATCAGAAGGGAGCATGGCTGCAGCGTTACTGTCGGAGACGGAGATCAGGCACCGGTCTATGGCAGAGGAGGATCCGAACGGGAATGAACATGGGGCGGCTGCGCGCAGCGCCTTGCCTCGCTGGGGACCGCAGCATGCCGGGGCCCGGCAGCTCGCTAAGCTTTACTCTCCGGGTAAGACAAACACATCGGGTGTCATTAAACAGATATGTTTCTATATGAATTATTCTCCTACTGTTTCACGCTTCAGCATCATCGGGCCACACTAAGGCCGGGAAAGCGCGCTCACACACACAAAGTTGCGTGTAGCCTTCTGTTATAGAGGTCAGTTTGAGATCAATAACATGTGACAGCAGTGCATGAATGGCATAAATATAATATACTGAATATTGGTGCTTGTATATCACCCCCTGCATATATATATATATATATATATATATAAGACTAAGGTATTGGTTGCATGTGTCATGTATGTGCTACTTTGTAAAACTTTGTAACACCGTGTATTCAAATCTATAGATGTAAATTCCCCTTGTAATTGCACCTGTCAGGGCAAAGTGTTGAGAACAAGAGAATCATTTGCAACTGTTTACCCAAAATTGAACATTAGGTCATTATTTCTCACCCTTATATTTTTCTAGACCTTTTATTTCTTGGAACATGAAAGGAGATGTGGGGCAGAATGAAAGTCATCTTTTTTTTCCATAAAATAAAAGTGAACAGTGGTGGAGGTGTCGTTCTGCCTTGAGTAAATGATGACATTATGTTAGTTTTGGTTAAACTGTTTCTTTTGTTTATGATTCACTGTATAAAAGTTACATATTTAAAGACATGGACACTGTTATGTTCCATATTTGGTGCATATGAATCAGTTTTTTAGCTGTTAAATGCATGCACATGTTATAAGGTTTCTATGGTTATGGAAAACCTGAAAATATTAGGGATTTTTTAATGTTACGTTTTATATATTTCTAAGCCAGTGCTTCTCAAACCTGTCCTGGGGACCCCCTTCAGTGCACATTTTGCATGTCTCCCTCATCTAATACACCTGATTTAGCTCATCAGCTCATTAGTAGAGACTGCAAGACTTGAATGGCGTGTGTCTGATGAGGGAGACATCCAAAATGTGCAGTGGTGAGGGGTCCCCAGGACATGTTTGAGAACCACTGGTCTAAGCCATGGCCATTTATAGACACATTTTTATGTCTTTTTGGAGACTTTTTACACAAATATAAAAAAGTGCAATTATTTATATCTTTAAGAATTGGCACATTATATACAGATAGAAATGTTCTCCAGGAATTCTATAAATTGATTTTGGTAAAGCTTTGCAATGAGGCCTTCATTGGTTAACATTAGTTATTGCATTAACTAACAATGAGCAATGCATTTGTTACAGTATTTATTAATTTTTGTATTAATTTATTAATAAAAATACAACTATTCATTGTCAGTTCATGTTAGCTCAGGTACATTAAATAATATTAACAGATACAACAACATTAACTGAGATGAATAAATCCTTTAATATTTTTAATTTTTTGCTCATGTTATATAATGTAGTTAAGTAATGCTAACAAATGGAAGCTTACTGTAAAACGTTGATAAAGCGTGATTTTAAAAATAAAGCTTGCATTCATCTAGAATTACTGGAAATGTTATGGATATTCATTGTGATAGAGCTGTACGATTCACGATTCTCCCACGATTCTGAACAGACAACTAAACAAAATAATGTGTAATTTACTAGTGGTTCTGACGAAATGTTAGTTGTTGCAGTTTATTTAATCTGAATGAATTATTTAAGAAATTAACAGTTTGAATGAATAATTCAATGACTTGCTCATAAAGACTTCACTTGCTTCATTACTGGATGAATCAACATTTTTGAACAAATCTCTTGAATGAATTATTCAATGACATACATTTTTATCAGTCACTTGTCGCCACCTACTGGTGTAACGATGTAATCAATACAATCGTTATTTGAAGTGCCATGTCACTTTAAAAAGGTGATTTGCTCTATTTTGATTGCTACCGTATACATCAGTGTTTATATCCAAACTGTAAACTTTTATTCCAGTACTTCTGTGATAATATGAATATTTGCAATACTGTGTGTTTCATACCTATACATGACAATGCTCTGCTCTCTCTGGGTCAGTGGCAGCGGCAAAGCAGATCTGAACTTTCGCTGTGATCGTACTTGTCAAATGTTTCTATAGACGCAGGCGAATCATTGTCATTTAGGAATGAGATCGCCTGGGTGTTTGAATCAAGATTGTGGCCTTTTAACGATTAAAACGTGCAGCTCTACATTGTGATGTTCCTTGATGTTCCCAGTTACTCGACATCTTCGACAAGCTGTGCTCTCCCTGATATTTTTTTATTTGACCTGAGTCTGCTGTGGGGAGTCCGACACGGAACACCAAATAAACAAATTAATGCGTGTTTCAGATTTGACTTCATTCCACTTTTGGCTTAATGGGAAACAGCTCCATCTCTGCACATCATGAGCCGGAGATCAGCAGTGTTAGGAAAAAGCCTTTAACCCCCAACCCCACCACGCCACAATCCCACTCCCAACTAAAACAAGATTTAGCAGGGAACGTCCCCCTCCACTGTCCTCTAGCTCATTGTGTCATCATGGGATGCTTGTAGTTTGCAGCTGCAATTAAAACTACATCGATTTAACTCAAAATGCTATTAAGAATGATAATGACCACTCCATTTTCTTTGGCAATGCACCCAGCGCGTTAAGCATATGCTACCACTGGCACGTCCAGCATGTAAATTACTTGGCCATGTTGAGAATGTTTGAGAGAAGTTTTGCGAGGTTAATAAGATAATGTTGTGATGCATCTCTCTGTGAATGGGGGGTTGGGTTGGATTGTGGATGGGATTTTTGGATGAGCTCAGTCGAGTTTAGTATCCACCAGCTGTGAGGTGCATGTCGGAGAGGCTTAACTGTGGGATTCTCAAGGAAAGTATGCTGGGATTGTTGTTTTGCTTGTGCTGAGGTTTGCATGCTGTTTGCAGTTGTAATTACCACACTTTCAAAGTTTATTATCCATGACATACAGGATTGTGGTTGGGGGAAAACAATATTTCATAGTATTGCAATATTTCGCCTAAAAGTGCGTACTGATATTCTCAAGGCAAGAATATTTATTTTTCAGATAGACACTACAGTTCAAAAGTTTGGGGTCGATAAGGTTTTTGTAATGTTTTTGAAAGAAGGCTTTTATGCTCATCCTGGCTGCATTTATTTGATCAAAAATTTGATGCTGCTTACGAAACATTATCATTTATTATGTTTCCATCCATATCATATTAAAACATTTGCAAATAAAGCATCATTTCCATCCATTGAGTCAAAGAGAACAAAATCGTAACTTCCTGATAAACTGGTGCCAAATATCACTGTTCACTATTTATTTATTTATTTATTTATTTATTTATTTATTTATTTTTTTGGCAAATTTTAAGGCCCTTTCACACCAAAAGTAAAATGAATAAGCCTAAAGCAGAAGGAAATGCATATTTACGCCTGTACAGTAGAGGGCGCAGCTCAAACAAACTTTTTAGCTGTGCTGCCATTCTGGATTAAAGAAGAATAGGATACAGGAGAAGGAAGTTCAACACTCTTATTTCTAAATCTAATCTAAAGTAATTTTTGCTTATTAGTGTTTACACAGCGCACACAACACCTCTGCAGTTTATTTCTCTCAACATGGGGACAGGAGAGCTGTCAGTCAATGAATGTAAAAAAGTAACTTGCGTTACATATTTGAAAAAGTAATTTAGATATTTTGTTGTAAATTGAAAAAGTAATGCGTTACTTTACTAGTTACTTGAAAAAGTAATCTGATTACGTAACTCAAGTTACTTGTAATGAGTTGCCTCCAACACTGCGTACAACTGCATTTTCAAGTAAATACATGCAACTGTAATTTGTAGAACTGGAAAAGCAAGTTTGTTGAAAGAAATTTTGATTGTTTTAAAGACAAGTTTAAAAATTCTTAAAGTTTGGAGTAGGGCTGCGCGATTTATCGCAATTAAATAGCACGATTTGGCAAAGGCTGCGATTTATTTTATGCGCAGCTTATCAGAGCTGTACAGCTCTGTGATCAGTAGTAAATGCTTCTCCATCTGAAAGCCAGAGGGCGCTCTCGCACAGAAACTCCAAACATCCCCTGCCGCAGAAGAAGATAACACGCATCATCTCTCTGTAGCTGAATAAACAGATTTAAACGCTTTGATTGATTAAACATGACTAATAAACACACGACTGCCTTATTCTGTGTAAGAAGCCACATCATCTCACAGAAGGATGCTCAACTGTCGTTATGAAGTGAGTTTGGAGTAAAAACATGTTATTAAATGTTGTCTTTTGTTGGACAAGATGTTAATAAATGCTTCTCATGTCTGGAAAGATGTTTGACACGTGTTGCTTTTTCAAATGTACATTATAAGTGACTCCAACTCGCAGTGCTTTCAGATGGATTAGCGTTTGGAGCCATACTTCATTGACAAGTGGCGCATAAAAAAATTATTTCATAATCGCACTAAGAATTGCGTTAAAGCAATAATTGCGTTTTAAGTTTAATGTTATTTTTCGTATCGTGCGATAAATTGTGCAGCCCTAGTTTGGAGCTTTGTAGTCCTTACAGACAGAGAGCTTGGTAGATGGATGAATTCAATGTGGGCTGTGGCCAATATAATTCAAACTCCAATTCAGTGCATTTGGACCAAGACTTGAAACCTTAGTTTAGATTAGATTATTTATTTCCATATGGAGCCATAAGAATATGTTTCCGTGCCTTTCACACCATAGAATGGCGCCATGTGGTTCCAAAATGGTGATGACTCATGCGGGGATCGAACCATCAACCTTGTGGTTACCATTCCTGAACCTTTAAGTACACCACAGCATCCCCAAACGGTCTTGTCCACCTCATTTTTCTTTTAATTCAATCCTTTATCCACAAAAAGTGCCATAGTCTTGGAATCCAATGGTTCGGTTACCCAAGAGACTTTTGACGGAATTCAACTGACTTGAGCTGATGCTAAACTGCGGTCCATCTGGAGAGGCCATGGAGAGCAGAGGGTTGAGCCATAGAATATAATGTCAAGGATGCTAAAAGCAGACGCTCCGGAGCCTTGTCTGGGGGTGGTTTGTGCTTGTGCGTGTCTGAGATGAGGTGAGCGAGAATGGCGTTTGGAAGTGTTGAGGCTTACTGGTGAAAAGGGATTGATGAGGCTTCAGTCTGCTCAATGAAGCCTCCGGCTCATTACTGTAACCCCAGGACAGCGAAACAGCTGGACGCCTCTCCCCGCCATATGTCTGCGTGTCATGCACCACTGACTGCTCTTTGTGCTTCTTATCCCACTTTACAGATTCGCCGCAAAGTAAACAGGATTTACAGGCTACTTTCTGTTTCCCCCATCGCCTCTGCCAGCCGCCATGCTCTGGTTACCGGTGCGCTTGTTGTGTGTGTGTCTGTGTGTTTGAGAGAAAAAGAGATCAATATAGTATTACATTGCAAGATCTAGTTTCCTATGCAGTCAGCGATCTTGACTCCAATCGGTTAAGTCTGCTCCTTATTTGTGGCAGGTAGATGTCTTGACTACAAAAAAGCTTGAACCGTGCGGAAACGGGAATGATACAGGGTGTAAACGGTTGGACTGCACTATAGACACACTGACCCATGAGCGAATGCGAATTAAGCTTATCAGCTGTCAAACACTGCTATATTTATTTATGGTAGCAATCCTGCAGATAAGCCAACAATGTGTCAACACTGCACTCCAGGAGCATTACTTTTATGAATCCGTTCTGCCATAACAATCCACACTACAATACACTCCTGTTGTATATGCATCTTTATGTTTGATGGTCTTTATGCATAAATTGATTTGTCCACCTGCAGGCTTTGAAGTTAATATGAAACTTGATGCAATTCAAGGGCACATGCATTTTTTTCTTTCATCTTTCTGCATGGAAACAAAGTTGTATTTTCAAGGCACAGGGTTGATAGAGTGAACGCTTTTGACAATGAAAGATCGTTGACCTCAAATTTAACAAAAAAATACCAATAGTTATTTATACTTTTGTATGGGCAGAAATTCTGATCATAGAATGTTGTGTGTTTTTTCCGTATCTGTTTGTAGAGATGGATTTTTTTTTTTTTTTTTTTTTTTTCACACCGCTCTGCTATTGTGATATGATCTATTTCAGATCAATTTCAGAATATCCCACTGCAAAACCACATGAAAAAATCTAAAATAACTGTGGTTGATTGTTTTATTTTGGTCAGATGGTTTCTTCCTGTCTAAGTGGGTAGTTCTGGGCAAGAATAAACTGCAATATGTGGACAAACCACTTAATTGTTTGGTTTACTCACCCTCATGTCATTCCACACCCGTAAGACCTTTGTTCATCTTCGGAACACAAATTAAGATATTTTTCATAAAATCGATAGCTCAGTGAGGCCTGCATTGCCAGCAAGACAATTAACACTTTCAGATGCCCAGAAAGCTACTAAAGACATATTTAAAACAGTTCATGTGACTACAGTGGTTCAACCTTAATGTTATGAAGTGACGAGAATACTTTTTGTGCGCCAAAAAAAAACAAAATAACGACTTTATTCAACAATATCTAGTGATTCGAACCTTTACGAATCTTTTGTTTCGAATCAGGGGTTCAGAGCGTGTATCAAACTGCCGAAGTCAAGTGATTTCAGTAAACGAGGCTTCGTTACATCATAAGTGTTTCGAAATTTCAGTGGTTCACCACTGGGGGGCGTGATTTTGGCAGTTTGATACACGCTTCGAACCACTGATTCGATACAAAAGATTCGTAAAGCTTCGAAGCTTCATGAAGCAGTGTTTTGAAATCACCCTTCACTAGATATTGTTGAATAAAGTCGTTATTTTGTTTTGTTTAGTATTCTCGTCGCTTCATAACATTAAGGTTGAACCACTGTAGTCACATGAACTGTTTTAAATACGTCTTTAGTAGCTTTCTGGACATTGCAGGGCTCAACGCTAAGGATTTTTTCTGCTGGCCCGGTCAGGCCAGTGGTTCAAATTTTTACTTGCCCTGCCAAAATTTTCACTGGCCCCACAAAAAAATAAATAAATAAATAAAGTAAAAGAAAAGAAAATGGGCCTACAAAATAAGCCTAGTTATTTTTTTTTTTGATTAATGTAACCTTAATAAATAAGGTTATGACACCTAGATTAAAAACAATTCTGTGGACTTTGGAACTATTTTCTTTGGCGAAATAGAGCGAAACAGGCGATTTGATGTCTAAAATGTAAGTCAATTAATATAAACTGCTTATTTATTAAACTGCATGTTGTATAAAATCAGTATCACATTTGTAATCATGCTTATATTTGGAGAAAAATGGCGCTCTTCGTGTAATATTGGTTAACTATATTAAATTATGTACATATATGCATTTTTGCCGCTTATCTTGAATTCTGGGGGCGTTAAGATATTAAAAATATCTTAATTTGTGTTCCGAAGATGAACGAAGGTCTTACGCGTGTGGAACGACACAAGGGTGAGTAATTAATGACAGAATTTTGGGTGAATTAACCCTTTAAGTTACAAAAAACCTCAGTAATAATATGCTTACAATTATAACTAAGGGCTTTCCTAACTTGAGGGGTTTGTTGCAAATAAGCACAGAACTTCTGTGAAAGGCTACACTACGTCTGACCTCTTGAAATCCAGCTGTTTGCCTTTCATGTCATTTTAAGTGGTGACATGTTGACCTTGATCAGTTTGAGGGCATTTGGTGGCCTTGGAGATGGAGTGCCTTTAGGTCGCGGCTGCTTTGTCCACCTGTAGCCCTGTGATCTTAGGTTCACTCCCCTATCACTCCCTCTTGTTAATCTAATCTCTGACTGACTCTGAATGCCGTCGCCGTTTCATCTATTTAGTTTATGTAATTCCTGGATGTAAGTGAAGTGTCTCTAAGTATTTGAACATTTCTTTTTTTAATTATTAAAACCAATTGGCATCTGCAAACAAATAGGCGAATGCTACAGCCTTTATAACTTCACTTTTTGGAGCCATTTTAACACGTGGTTTGACATTTGTTGTGTAACACCATTAATATAACTATGTAGCTTGTAAATTGTGACCTTTTTGGCAGCTGGAGTCTCTCCTCATCTGATTTTTAGATCTATTTGCTGGAGAGTGAGGTAGAAGTCCTTTTGCGACAGCCACAGTGAAGTTTATTTCCATTGTTTCTCACCCGTTATCTATGTTAGTGAGTTAGCAACAGAGGTGTTGAAACATTTCCATGTAAGAAATAAAAGTTAGAAATAAGGCTGAGCCAAAAGGAAGCAGTTGATCTTTCAGCTTGCTGCCTTGTAGGCAAATACTCCGGTCTGTGGCGCAGAGCCAGGGGTGTGTGTTACAGTACAAAGAGGAGACCGGGCCATGGAGTAGAATGAGACACCAGACACTTCTGCTTGACACTGAGCATAACCCTGCCTTCAGTCCTGCTGCAGCACCACATACTGTACACATCCAAATACACCCACAATCCTTCTTCTGTTCGCCTGATCTTTCTTTGCACAGTACCAGCATGTGCTTTTAATAGATTGTAAATCCAGTGGTTAAATTTGAGTCATTTTTAGAATATACTTAATTTCAAAGTGTATATATAGACATTCTTAAAATATACTTGCATACTGGGAACTATAATCTGAATTAGAAGTATGCATCAACACTAAATTTATGAATGAAGTAACACTAATAGTTTGGAGTCAGTGTGACCCCAAAGATTTTTAAAGAAATTAATACTGTTTTCAATAAGGACACATTTAATTGATCAAAAGTGACAGTGGAGACATTTATAATGTTTATTTATAATTATAATAGCAAAAGATTTCTCCTTTAAAATAAATGCTGCTTTTTAACCTTCTATTAAGCAAAGAATCTTTACAAATGTATCATTATTTTCACAAATATATTAAGCAGCACAGCTTGTTTCAACATTAATAATAATAATAATAATAATAATAATAATGATAATAATAAGAAGAATAAATGTTTCTTGAGCAACAAATCGGCATTTAAGAATGATTTCTGAAGGATCATGTGAGACTGAAGACTGGAGTAATGATGCTGACAATTCAGCTTTGCCATCACAGAAAGAAAGTTACATTTTAAAATATATTAAAATAGGAAACTAGTTTTAAATTGTAATAATGTCACAATATTACTGCTTTTATTTTTTATAAAATAAATGCAGCCTTTACATAAGATGTTTCTATAAAACTTCAAAGGTAATGTATGACTAAAACTAAAGTTTCAGACTTGAATTTGTAGAATTTTGGGTACTAACGTCACATTTCAGGAATATTATGGGGTCAAATATAAGATCTTACAGATTTAGTTTTCAGAAATTAGGGGGTGGCTTGAAATGATTTGTATTGTGTTGAGTGAAATCATTCCATGTACTTGTGATATATTTTAAGTTTTTTTGGACATGAAGACTGTTACAGAAGCCAAAAATGAAACCTCTGTTCATATATTCATTCTCATGTTGTTGCAAATCTGTGACTTTCTTTCTTCTGTGAAACTCATAAGGAGATCTTACTTTTTACCGTAAAAGTATATGGTGACTAAAATAAGCAATGCAAGTTAACGTCAAATTGTCAAAACGTTTTCAGGACAAATAACCATCCGGCCAATATTGCGACGATTATTTTTTATTAATCGAGAGAAGCAGATATCGTTATCGCTATTAAAATATGATTAATCATGCAGCCCTATCATAGACCAAAATTTCTCTCTCTGTCACAGCTCTGAAAGTTCATTTGTCCTTTTGAATATTCAAAAATGGTTTGTTGTATTCTTGACATACTACTTCAATGGTGCAAACCCCTTGTCACGATTCACTTTCACTGTATGTTAAAGAGCACCTTCGCAATCTGCTAAACTTCAATCAAGTTATAATAAATTTAGAAGGGTCAGATGTGTTGAATGTTGTTTTTTTTTTGTTTTTTTTCTTGCTTTTGGACATGTACCTGTCAAGACAAAGAGTATCAAAAAAACTCCTTTTTTTACCAAGAAGTAGCAAAACATTTTAGACTAGTGTCGGTTCTTAAATTACACCCTGGTTCTTGCAGACTCTGTCCTCTCTGTGGCAAACTGCAGACTCTGGCTAATGGTCTGTGCAGTCTGATGACCGCAGTTTTTCTTGCTAAAGCTGCTGGATGCAGCTTTCACTGATTTAGAGAGCTGAACACCTCTGGGTGCACAGCTACTCTAATCTTATAGTCACTTTCTGCCTGCAGAACTACTGCATTTCTAACTCCATTCCTCTTGAAGTTCATTCATACTGGCCCAATCAAACAATTAAAATTGCCTAGCCATGTAATCTTATTAGCCTCGACCCACTGCCAGGCCAACACTGCCCCCTGGCAGCACCAGAATCCAATCTTTAATGCTTCTTCTTTTCTTTCTACTTTTTGAGTCCCCCTACTCAGTGGAGTCTGACCTGCTGTATAATTTATCCCACCTTCCCGTCGAAGTCATGCCACATTGACCCTCGGCGTGCCCACCGAGTGCTCTTAGCTCTTGAACGCTGACCATGGGGTCAAAAGGTCACGGGTTAAAGGTTCAGAACGGCTAGCTTATGGCCGTACACCTGAGCTGGTTTTGTGACCTCTGTGACCGGGGCCGCAGCAGGATCAGGCAGTCGCTCAACTGCTGTATGTGACGTAAAACATATAGTGTTGCTTTGGCTTTCACTGCGGCACTCTGTCCAGCATGAACTGCTCACTGGCAGCGTAAACAAAAGCCAAGTGGGCTCTCGAGGGGAAAGAGAGAGAAAAGAAAAGAGAGAGGGAGACGGAGAGACGAGGAGGAGGGGAACCTGGCTACCTGCAACCTCTCCTGCTGGGCTTCTCAATTATACACACACCAGGGCAGCTAAATGCATTAGGACCTCAGCTGTATACATGATACAAAACCGGATTCGCTCACTCACACACACAGACACTCGCGTGCTTTGGGGATGGGGGGGTCAAATGCGGCAGGATGTTAACGGCACATACGGAAAGTAGTCTCTTTTGCATGCCTACACACACATAGAAGCGTGCCAGGGCGCCTAAATACATTTGGACTGGAACCACACAGCCTGTTATTAATATTTGATGGAGTTCTCCATCAGCTTTCTGTGTGAATTCAGGTGGTTTGTGGCAGTTGGGGACAGGGACAGTGGGTGAGCCGTATAATTACTATTATCTAAATTCCATTTCTGAACGCGGCCCTTCCCGCGCCGTCCTCAATCAGCGCTGTATTTAGTATGGAGTTCTCGGTGAAGTGGCTCCGCTGTGAATTTTCAATATTTAAAATCCACTCTCTGCATTTTAATCCCTCTCTCCCTTATTAATGAATTTCAATCTAAAGGCCGTAAACCTGCTTAACTCTTTACGTTTCCGAGGTCAACCTTCCAGATTGTAGTCCATACCATAAAAATCTAGTCCATACATAAAGTGTTCTCGTTCAATCTGTCTGTCCTGACTGATTGCATACAACCTCTTGCCGTGACCTTCAGCGCTCGTCAATCTGGAGATTTGTAGATATTAAAAGGTAGTGGTGTGTGTGTGTGTGTGTGTGTGTGTGTGTGTGTGTGTGTGTGTGTGTGTGTGTGTGTGTAGAGGAAGTGTGTGCGTGGTCTCAGGGGTTGCTCTTTCCTGAGTCTGTCATCTGTGGCCCTTATATCAGGGTCGGTCTGACTGGGTACATAGACAGAAACATAAATGTCTACCTATTTCTCTTTTTTAAAAAATGGGGGTAACCAGAATGGGAACTAGGACTAGTTCTTTAAAAAAGGAATATTAAAAAAAAAAAAAAAAAATTATATGAGGATTTAAAGATTCTTTGATAAATAGAAAGTTCAAAAGAACAGCATTTATTTAAAATAGAAAATTTGTGTAGCCTTATAAATGTATAATGTATATTAATTTCTTACTAATCCCAAACTTTTGAACATTAGTGTTTTCTGAACGTACTATGTAGTGAGTCTCCAGTTTCACCACAAAAGAAGTGCTACTTTGTTAGTTTACAATCTAAATTTAATGCAACAAGAGAGAAAACTGGTCATAGTGAAATACAAAGACAATAAATAGACTACTACTTTCTTCTGCTTTGTTTTTTCTGGTTGACCTCAACAAAACTGTACCAGTGTAGTCTCAGTTCTCTTCAAGAGTTTACACCTGGTATTAAGATGCGTTTTGGTCGATCGGATCACAAGAAGATGAGAGAGACACATTCCCGTTTACACCTGGTATTTAAATCCATCTTTTTCGTCCACTTGCGACCACTTCTATCCTGATTTCTTCGAGGGGAGGGTCTATGGGTGAGTAAATGTATGTGGGGTTTTTTTCCAGATCTTTCAAACTAATGGACAAAAGAATCTTGTGCAATTTACATAAGAACTCGCACGGAGACTGTGGAAAAACATACGCAGAGCAGCAGCTTTCGTTTCTGCTCTGACAGCCGCAAGACCACGCCAAAGGTTGTGTGCATGTTAGAAATCAAGAATGGTGTGAGAAGAGAACATTGTGCTTGGTTCGTTTTTCATCTTTAAACCAAACTTTGGTCTTCAGCTGACAAAGTTTAAATCCCATCTGTCTAGCGTGCTTTCCATAATGTTTATGCATTAGGTCAGTAGGCGAAGAGTAGGTGGTCTTTTTGTGGCTGTTCGAATGCATTTGACCACATGAGCGTTTACACTACGAAAGCAATCCGGTCGAATGCTATTTCGACTACCTCTGGAAGTGGTCAAAAGTGGACAAGCTTAAAACGTTTTAGACTCCGTTTACACCTGTATTTAGCGTTGTCCACTTGTGATCCGTCGACCAAAATGCATCTTAATACCAGGTGTAAACTGGGCCTGAGTTGCAATTGTTACATTATGATTCACGCTCCTAGTAATGAACTTTTGTCGCTAGTGGTTTACTCCCAGTCCACTATGTTTTTGTGTCTCTGCTTCATCCAAAAAAAACTGTGTGTCAGTCCTCACATACTTGGTTGTTTTTTTTTTAAAAATAACAGCATTATGTGGCACGAAGTGTGTGTGTATGTGTGTGTCTGGGTACATGTGTTAGCGTGTGTGTCCCAGGTTGAGTTGTCCACCGAGAACAGATGAAAGCAACAAGGCCTGTGACTGATCCATTTGTCCTGATCAGGGGAATTCTACCTCCCTCTCTCTCACTCTTTTTCTCTTCCTCTCGCCATGCGTGACCCAGTTTTCCTGTCTCTCCCTTCTTTCCCAAAGTCCCCTCTGAAGACAGGCCTACAGAGAGCTGGCAAGGGGACAATGTGTGTGTGTGCTTGTGCCATTAAGTATCCCGCTAAATATAATTGTGTGTGCTAATATGAGGTTCATTTTCCTGGCCAGCATTTGATGTTCCTAAATCAATACTGTTTCCTTTTTGCCCACATGTAGATGCCCTTGGCATTGTTGGGGGGGAGGTGAAGTGGGGTAGAGAATGGCTCAGTCATGGCATGTTGGCAGGACTTTGTGGCGTGGCTGGCCCTATGAAAGGCTGCTATTCTGAGACTGTGAGTTGCTTTTTGTCTGCCTCTCCGGAGGAGGTGAGAGCCGTTCTTTCAGTGCCGCGGCTGCGCTGAGAACAGAGGGGCCCGCGCACCACCGCAGCCCCATCAGGAGAGCCCGCCGAAGAAAAGAGCCCTTTGTTCGTCGAGGATAGAGACAGAAAAAAACACCCATCTCTCCACAGCACAAACAACACGTACTGTTCACACTCTCTGACTTCTGCTAGCGTGACAGGTGATAAACCGCTACCACGCCCTCCGCACCCCACCCCTTTTCATCTGAACTCAGCACGGGACCTTAGCACCCTATCAGACGTCCCATCAGCCTGTAAAAGTTTTTCTATCCTCATTTATTACAGGATTAGTTCATCCGAAAATGAAAATGTCATTTGCTAACCCTCATATCATTGCAAAACTGGTTTGATTTTCAGAAGGACACAAAAGGGGACGTTTTCAATAATGTGACTTTTACAGTCAATGGGGTGGAGATATTTTAAGCATCAAAACGATCATTAAAGTGATCTTAAACAACTTGTGCACTTTATATTAGTGTGATTGAACTTTAAGTAGTTATTTACTGATGATCTTGCTGCAACCAGATTATTGAATCTGTGAGCCTAACTCGAGAACCGAATCAGTCTGATTCAAAAACGAATCAGTTTTTTGATCAGCTGATTCGTTAAAAAGATCTGACTAAAAAAAAAAAATCGTTAGAATGGTTACTTTTATGAACAAACATTTTTGGTCTGTTCGTCACACAAAGCTATTATATTTGTTCAGAAGACATGCACGTATTATTTTATGACTTTTATGATCCTTGAATGGTTGGTTTTGTCATTTTTGACAGTCCCTAAAGAAAGTCATACAGGTTTAGAACGACATGATGGTGAGTAAATGATCATATTTTGGTGAACTATCCCTTTTAACCAGCATTTTTTTTAAAATTACAGAAGTATGACGTTAAATAAATTGGCTTACACAGGAAAGCTTCACTACGTTTTTCACCTTAAGCTATGTAACCGTGCTTGCATGCATCAGCATGTGAAACTCGAGGATGGACGACGGCATATTACAACCTGCCGCAGAAAATTGCGCACATTTTGACAGAGTGAGAGAGCAAGAACACCATTAGCATTCACGGACGTTGTTTGGCACTCCAGCCGCCCCTCTGCGTCGAATCAGGCGTCGTTGATTAATTTCAGCCTATTAGCACCCCCTACCCTCCCCCCGCCCCTCCCAGGTTAATTCCCCACGCCAGCGAGCAGGAAAGGGGGCTGCGGGTGTGAGCGATGGTGCAGGGGGTTGCAAGGGAGCACGTTGTTGTCAGGACTGTATTAATGAGCGCGCCGCTCAGGTCCTGTGGACAGGGGGACGGTGTTCCTGGCTGCGTACGGCGACGGCGGCTCTGTCGAGGCCTGGCCTAGATTCTGCCCTCACCGGGGAGCAGGAGGATCCAAGGACTGACGCTGATCACCTGACAGCGGCCCCACTGCTGCGAGAGTGTGTGTACGCACATGTCTGTGTGTGAGAAAGAAAAAAGGCAGGAAAGAGAGGACACAAGTGCTGGAGTGGGTAAATTGTTTTTTTTTTTTTTTTATGTTGTTGTTTTTAAACTTCAGGTTTTTGTCTCTGAATAATTTTGGAAGATCTCAGAGATGGTGCCATGTGAAGTGTTGAACAGCGGTAGATTTTCACACTTTTCCTTTCCGTGATATTCCAAAATAAGATCTGTAATATTGTTCCTCTACAAAAATCAATACTGTAACAGCGCTCGCATGCAAACCTCGTTCAGATTTCGACACCACATCCGAGGCCGCTGTGATATTGCTTTAATGAAAGTGGTACAATGTCTAGTTTTGATCTCTGACGGTCACGCACCTGGATGTGCTGCACCTGGACTCCCTCCACTTCCTGTTGAGCTACCACATTAAGTCCAATTGTGCCATCAGAAAGGAGTATGGGCTTTATAACAACATCAGATGACCCTGGATCATCTGTCCTCTTAGATTATTCATTGGTATATTGAAACACGTACCTTTGTTCATTTTATTTTGTGTTTACTTGGTACAGAGTGTGGACATGAGTCAGAAGTTCTATGAGTTTTATTGTGTTCCTTCCCCTGATGGTCTATTTAGAGTGTTACAGTATATTGGTCATGGTATGTTTGTACAGTAAAATGACCATGCCAATGAATCTACAGTGCCACAGCAAAAGAAATCATATTTTACCCAAGTTGTGAGCTTCAAATGTGATGTTTATAACAATAAAGTTCATTTTGTGAGTCAGTACACTGTCACACTGTATGTTTATGAGAACCAATGAAAACCCAAGAATAGAAAGATCTGTCGTCTTTATTTAGGCATTATTTTTCAGTAAACTTTTTTGGTGACATTTTACAATAAGGTTTAGTCCCTTGACAGTAAAACAAATATTTTATAATTTTTATTGGGACAAACTTTGAAGGACTTTAAGATGGATGCAGAAAAAACTTTTATTGTTTAACAAGTAGGCTACAATTAATGATTCTTTTATGCATATATAAAATAGTTTAGTTTTTTTCCTCTAAGTTGAACGTTTGTATTTATTGAATTTTAAATTAATTGAATGTTGATTCTGTATCTGCTGTGAAACAGCCTGTGAAGCTGATATAACAATAGTATTACTACAAGGTTTAATTTGTTAACATTAGTTAATGAAATAACAGTAGTTTAAAGCTTTTAATAATCTAGGTTATGCTGCTTTCTATATATTCTGTACTAATAAATTTTAAATATTTCAGTTTATTCAAGTTTTATATATTAATAGAGGTCTTCAACCCTGCTCCTGGCGACCCACTGTGCTAGAGAGTTTAGCTCCAACCCTAATCGGACACACCTGAACTAGCTAATCAAGCCTTTTAGGAGGCTTAGATACTGTTTGAATTTTAGCGATTTTAATTTCCATTCTGCTTATCGATTCTGATTCCAATTCTTATCAATTCCCAGTTTAGATTTCAATATGATACAAAAATAATGTCAAACAGTTCGATATCAAACATATTTATTGTCTTTTGCAAAACATTCTGTTGCAGCTGAATACCATGAATAAAAAACTGCAGCTTAAAGAACAGCTAACTATTAAACTAGGCTTGCTAATATAAATTTTAAACATTAAAGAGAAGTATACATTATAGTTGGTAAAACAGTAAGAGCAAATTAGCAATATCACAAATAAATACAACTGAAAAAAGCTGAATCAAATGTAAAGTAACACTTCTCTTTTTATAAATAAAATAATTAATCCTTATTAAAGATACAAAAGTTATTCAGTCAAGATCGAGTGATTTTCGTTTTCTTTTGTTTGTTTAACAGTAATGAAACAGATGGTAGCAGCTTTATTATGCTGCTGTCACTTTAAGACCTAATGCATGGATCCAATATACTGGTACACATGCATATTCTTTCTCAACTTTTTACTTTCACTTAAAGGTGTGTTCGCACCTGAGCATTTGTTTTGGAACCTGATGCGTTTTCTTGCTTGGTTCAGTTCATTTAGGCATATGTGAACACGGCAATCCCGCTCAGACCCGCACCAAACCCATCGCTCCATGACCGCCTGAATGAGGTGATCTCGACCCGATTGCAAACAAACTCTGGAGCGGTTCGCTTGAGATGTGAAAGGAATCCAACCCAATGGACCAACGAACCAAACAATATAATAACATAATTCATAACGGGAAATGTGTTATATAAAATGCAGCAGTGTTTGATTCTTTGAGTGCGCACATTAGTTACTGCAGTTGAAAACCAAAGAGCGCTTCTTCATCTTAAAATGTTGTGTAATCGCACTTCTCCGTGCAAGAATGCTGTCCCGACAAAGCCTTGATTCCTGCTCTAGCTGCATTATAACATTCATATAGTGTTTGCATGTGTTTCGACACAGTTGGCCTAGTTCTGGGAGATCCAGAGGGAGCACGTTTGAATTTATCGCAGCATTAATACTATAATTTAACAGCTGAAATGACAGCTACATTTGTATAGTGTTTGTGTGTGTCTCAACAGTCACAAATAAAGCCACAATAATATCATTGAGCGAACTTGTCAGTCATCTTAATGGATGACGCAAGGGAAACTGACCAATAAGAGGACAGTTTTACTCACATATGATTAGCATAAACACATTTTGGTACACTTTGAAATGTTGCCTTATGAAAGCTAACCGAACCAAGAAGAAAATGCAACATTGTAACAAATTAAGTCCCTGTTTCAGAACAAAACAAATGATCTATAGCTGTGAAAATGCCTTAAGACATAACCGACTGTTTACGAGGATATTTTGATATAACTTTGTGTGTATTTGTCCGTTTAAGCACAAGAAGAAAGAGAAACTCAATTCAGTATTCATGTATATAATTCAGTATACTAAATGAGAGGCGGCTTTTTGTGCGCGCGCTCTGGATGTGCCCAGAACAGAAAACAGCATGTGAGTGCCGAATTGAGTTCTCTTTAGCCTCTTCTTGTGCTTGAATAGCTTAAAACCACATTAAAATGCACACAAAGGAATCGATTAGCTTTATAACAAGTATCCGATTCCTGAACTTATATCCGATTCCAGGATTACAATTGATTTTTGTTTCCCAACCCTGCTCTTTAGGATCACTTGAAAACCAAATTAGTGTGAAATTCAGGTCTGCTGAAGCAGGTTGGATATAAAGTTTGCAGGCCAGTAGGTCTCCAGGAGCAGGGTTAAAAGCCTCTGTATTAACATTATTTAATGTATTGTGAATGAACATGAGTTAACAACTCATAAACTAACATAGATTAATGCTGTATAAAGGGTTGTTTATTGACTAGACCTAATGCATTAACTGATGTTAACGATTTGAATGCTATTGTAAAGTGAATCCAAGGGTATGTATTATTAAATAAAGGCAAAACAAAACATATTTTATTGCATTGTCCATACTAAAACATGCAAAAACTTGTCCCATTAGGGCAACAAAGCATAATATATGTAATCAATGGCAGTTCACTTCAGCCACAGATTGTACAATGGTTCGTTTTATTTCATTTTAGTCCCAGCATTTGGTTTTTTGGTGTACAACCGACAGTTATCGAACTAATCCAGCAATCAACTTTACAGTCAATTGAACTGAAGTCTGCACCAAAACCTGGACTGATCACAGGATGCATTGTGGGATACAGTCTGTTCGGTTAAGGATGCCATAGGTTGGTGCTCTCGTAACTGTGATATAACGCAGGCTTGTGAGTGCATTATAAGAACTGTGGTCCATCGTTCAGGCACACGGTGTTGGCTGGCCCACTGAGGTGCTATAAATAGCTGTCATCAATATCTTCTTCTCAACCTCCTCACGTTCCCAATCCACTCAGGACGGCTCCTCTAATGGCATTAAATTTTCAAAAGAGCTGAGTCCACTGCGCCTCTCCATGCCCACATCCGCCCAACAGGAGAGCGAAGGAGAGAGCGATGGAATGAGAAGAAAGAGCCGCAGTAAGAGAACGAGAGACTCAGATGTGGTAGAATGCAGTTAGATACTGAATATGCAAGCTTTTAAAAATGGAGATTGAATGTAGGCTGTGGAGAGATGGGGACATGTAGATGTGGCCGGTGTCCATATAGACTAATTCTCTACTCTGTTGTGAATAATGCATTAGCACTTTAATCATCCTCCACGGCCGCCCGCCGTGCCACGCCGCTGTCATGGTGGTCCGAACAGTGCCCGTAGTGGCCCCTCCATCAGTGCCCTCTGCCCTGACCTGGGACGTTTAGCTGTGTCAGGCAAACGCACCATCGCAAGAGATCCTGACCCTCGCCTCTGCCTACAACTTGTCCTAGTCTAATCGATTACTCCTGAGCATGCAAGATAATGGGACACACACACACGGTTACACACGTTCAGCTTGTCTCCTGTCCGCCGACCCCAATGACCTTTTCTACTTTTGAGAGATGTCGGCTCGCTGCCATCTGTGACCTCGCAGTGGACACTGTAGTTAAATATACTGTTACTAAGGAGAATTAATAACATTCAAGAGAAGATAGCATTTTGAGTTATCTTTCTTTTTAGTTTAATTTTTTGCCTTTAAAAGGATAGTTCACCCAAAAATGAAAATTCTGTCTTCATTTACTCCCCCTCAAATTGTTCCAAACCTGTAATAAATTTCTTTGTTCTGCTGTACACAAAGGAAGATATTTTGAAGAATGTTTGTAACCAAGCAGATCTCGCCTCCCATTGACTACCATAGTATTTTTTTCCCCCTACTATGGTAGCCATAGTAGGGGATGTTTGAATGTTTGTAATTAAGATCTGCTTGGTTACAAACATTCTTCCAAATATCTTCCTTTGTGTACAGCAGAACAAAGAAATTTATACAGGTTTGGAACAAATTGAGAGGGAGTAAATGATGACAGAATTTTCATTTTTGGGTGAACTATCCCTTTTACTCCTGATGTGATGGGTCATTATGGTCGACTACTTGACCAACTATTTCAGAAGGATGTCTTTTTTTACACTCTTTTGTAACTCATACTCCTTTTATTACTTTTTAGAATTCCTTTAACTTTTTCATTGACTACTTTTTTAGGGTTGTTGGTATTAGTCCAATAAGTAAATTAGGCCAACAATGTTTAAAGGATTAGTTCAATTCTGAATGAAAATTTCCTGATAATTTACTCACCCCCATGTCATCCAAGATGTTCATGTCTTTCTTTCTTCAGTCGAAAAGAAATTAAGGTTCTTGAGGAAAACATACCAGGATTTTTCTCCATATAGTGGACTTCAGTGGGGTTCAATGGGTTGAAGGTCCAAATTGCAGTTTCAGTGCAGCTTCAAATTCCAGACGAGGAATAAGGGTCTTGTCTAGCAAAACGATCGGTCATTTTCTTAAAAAAAAAAAAAAAAAAAAAAATTTATATACTTTTTTTTAACCACAAATGCTCACCTTGCACTAGCTCTGCGATCCGCACGCATGACATAATCACGTTACAATGGTCATGCGTGACGTAGGCGGAAGTACCGATCCAGTGTCTGAACATGGAAAGATTAAGCCAAATGGCCTTTACAAAAAAAAAAAAAAGGTAAAAGAGAAAATTAGATGAAGTTTTTCGCCTGGAATGTTTTCGCCTGGAATGTTTTCCTCAAAAACTTGATTTAGTGATGTCACATACACATTGTCTTTTTTTTTTTCATTATACTAATCAAAAGAAAAGATGCACTCATGTACCTTTATGTGTTTGTTATCCCTGTAGGAAAGCGGCTGCAGGAGTGGATCTCTGTGATTCTGTGCCTCTCACTCTTCATTGTAAACCTCTCCTTCCTCCTCCTCAACTTCTCCACAGTGCACATCTACAAAATCATCTTTGGCATCGGTAATTCTTATATTCTTTGTGACCTTTCTGTTCATGCGTTTCCTTTGTTTTCTAATACAGTTCTGCCGTCATTATCAGTAGAGAAACCCATCAGTTTTAGTGGATGTTGTTTTGCCTTGTCATGGTCACCTTTATTTCACTACTCGCTAAATTCAACCCCATTCTTTCTTTCTTTTTCTTTCTCTCAAAGTGACTGGTATTGTGACAGCAGACTTTGCATCTGGGATGGTACATTGGGGAGCTGATACATGGGGTTCGGTGGACATCCCAATAATTGGAAAGGTAAGAAACAAGGCCTGTGCACAGATCAGAACTTCAGATGTACCGGTATGTACTGTCCCTATACTGCCCTGCCATATGAATGTGATTGGCTGTAGGCATGTGGGCACGTTTAGGTACAATGGCACCATGTTTCTGGCACACTCATGCATTCATATGCACATTGTGGTCTCTAAGCGTAGTATCTTGTTTGATTTTAACAAATTACCCTGTTTAATTTTCATATCAGCTCTTGCTCTATTGGCCTGTTGTGGTTTACCAGGCTCAAAAACGGCGAATGTTAAATGCCATCTCCACCCTGGGGATTTCAGCCCTTCCAGCTTTCCTGGAGCGCCACATCTTAACCCCACCCACTCTTAACCCCAAAGGGTGCTGGAGATACTCAGGAGGGTTGCATTAATGCATAGTACGGTCGCACTCTCCTTGCCCAATCAGAGAAAAGGTCACCCCCTCGCTGTCCAATTAAAAAGCAGCCGACACTTGCTTTCTCTGTCGGACAAGTAGGGGCCATGAATCTGGGAGCATTTATGTGTTTTTGTGCTGACAGGGGTCATTGTACTATTATGTGGAAGGGGGCAGTAGACTGGCAGTGGAAAAATGGCTAACCTAAGCTAAATCTGATCCCGTGTGCCAATTATTAGGCTACTTCTGAAAAAAATGGAGTGTTAAATTTGATTACTGTGAAAGGAAATGACAAGTATACAGGTTTAGCAATGATCAGTATACACCTGACAATGAGTGTGACCATGAAATTTTCACAGTTTGAGGCCTGTCCTTTGAGTAACACCAATTTTTCCTATTGTTCTCTGGCTGATATGTGCTGCATAGAGATTGTGTCATAGAGGACTGGGTGGGTGCTATGACGCTTTATACTGTGCAACACCAAATTGTCTGCTATAGAATATTAAAATTCTTTATTGTTGACTAAATAAATATATAAAACGGTTAGTTCCTGTCCTTGACTCTGATTGGTCAATAGCTGTGTTTTATTCACTATAAAACATGGCTATGACCGCCTCACCCAACGGTTCTGTGTACACTACACAACACCCTTAGCAACCACTCTTAGCAACGTAAACGTATGTTTGTTCTCATTGATATTGTTCATTGAAGCTTACTGTATTATGTAGAACTAGAAGAGTATTGTGAGAAAGAGATCGAGTGAGAGAGTTTATTACCTGCATTCAGATTTAGCATTTTCCTTCAGGTCAGTCCTATGTTCATAATAAAAAATCTTTTTAAATGTCCGATGTATTATCTTGTCCTTTTAACAATTAAGGGGTTTTCCCGTGACTGACAGCGCTAGTCAAAGCATTTGTCAGTTGCGTCTTGTTCAGTGTTCACAACAATTCAGTCTTTTCAATGTAAAAGTCTTCGCTACTGACTGACACACTCAAAAGACAGTCTTTGCCACCATCTAATGGCGTAATAATGTAACTACTGTTGCTGTTCATGGTCAGTTACTATTTTTTCCGGCGGAAGGAAGGCTTTTAGTGAGAGTTTACTTCATGAAAGTTGCCTTGATACATATTTTTGGCTTTAATATTTGTATTGTGTGGTAACCGTTTTATAAAAGCAATAAGGTACTCGAGGCTAGTGCTGTATTGTAAATAAGTCACGACTGAAGGGGTTGCAGACACTCCGCTTCGCGTTGTGCCTAACAACGTGACTCGTGACTTATTCACGATACAGCACAGCCTCTCACCTTATTGCTTACATAAAACACTAAAATCAAGTCATAATATATAGTGTGAAAAATATATTCATATTGAGATTTGCTAAAGATTACAGACAATTATTATACAATTATTAATAATTATTACAGATAATTAATTACAAGTCTTAGTGTTTTTAAAGATTAAATTTAAAGGGTTAGTTCACCCAAAAATTTAATTTGTCATTAATTACCCTCATGTTGTTCCAAACCTGTAATACTGAGCCGGCGTTCGGAGGTAAACACGGAAGCAGTGAACTGCGTTCACTGCGTCAACTGCAAACGAGTCTGACAGAGTAGACAAGAAATTGTTGAATAAAGTTATTTTTGTTTTGTTTTTGTGCACAAAAAGTATTCTCATTGCTTCGTAACACTAAGGTTGAACCACTGCAGTCACGTTGACTATTTTAACGATGTCTTTACTACTTTTCTGGATCTTGAATGACTGTAATTACATTGCTTTCTAAGGGGGGGGATAAAGAAAACCTTGGATTTCATCAAAAATATCTTAATTTGTGTTCCGAAAATGAATGAAGGTCTTATGGGAATGACATGAGGATGAGTACTTAATGACAGAAATTTCATTTTTTGGGTGAACTAACCCTTTAAGTGAGTGTTAGATGATGGAAAATTGTCATCTAAATGTGAAAACAGTGGAAATGAGCATGTACAATTAAGTATTCAATATTGATTGATAATTGAAGAATCTCTAATATTGTCCATTATAGTACCATTATTTTGGTCATACTGCCCTGCTTCTATAAAGGGGGCTGTGTTTACATGCTGGTCATTGAGGCCCTGAGTTGTCCTACATGACCAAGACTTTGCGACCGAGAGCAGGTTTGTAGAGATCAGGTCATCTGAACGGCCCCGTCCTGCTACCGCAGAGGGGCCCGCGTTCTCTCGCTTTCATCATTGTCCGTCTGTGCTGTAAAACGGCTCGGCCACACCTCCCCACCGTGAAGGGGTTTCCACTCGGCTCCGCAGCCACCGCCGATCCTTCTGCTGTCGAGGATAATTAGGATCCGCCACCTGGGAGTGATCGAACTTCAAAAAAAGCGAGGGAATTTACAGACATCCAGAACGCAGCGCTTTAAGACCCTTAACCAGCAGATTAAAGGCGGCACTTAGCAGACCGATATATATGGCTTTTTGTCCACATGTTCAAACAAGAAGCACCAACTTGAGGGAGAATCATTAATGACCGTGATTAAACAGGCACTTAAGAGCAAAGAGCGTAGGGAGGAGGGAAAAAAGGCAAGAGAAATGAAATGGATCTCTAATGTGCGCTCTAGGTTAAGGGTGGGGGAGGACGGGCTCTGGTCTTTGGCTGGGTTGCTAGGGCAATCCGAAGATGTGAGTCGTGATTAGGCAGAAGGCGGGTGAGGCGAGGCGAGGCAGGCCGTTAAACGGTGTGGGATTAGCGGCGGCGAGGCACAGGTTTGCCGCAGCGTGCCGGTGAGTCGACATGCACACTGTGTGCTGTCTGGGGCTTAGCGCTCTTTTAATCTCGCGCACAGAGAGACGGAAAGGAAACGAGGAGAACAGGAGGGAACATAATTGTCGAAATATCAACAGATAGTTTTCTCCGCTCCAGCAGAGTGTCGCCACGTTCTCTCAGATATAGGTGTGATTGAGTTCAGCCCACAAACACGCGATAATGACATTTTTCCCCCCGCGCTCTGTCTCTGAAACGCTATGGTAATGTGGCTCCAAACGATTCCTCCTTTTTATGTGGAAAATAAATTACCTTCATTCTTGTATTTTCCTTTGTGCTTATACCATCCTTTCTCTTACTCCCTTTCATTTTGCGGCACCCGCGCGGTCGCAGACAGGCGCCCGTCTCAAAGCAGCGCTCCTGGGCGTGAGTGACAGGTGCTGCTGGGTTATGGTTTTTCATGATGCTGGATCTGAGCCGTGGGGAAGTGCTGTTTAATGCCAGGTTATCTCTCCGCTCCGTAACATGTAGCTCGTGCCGCATGCGTCATCTTTCATTTAGGCCCTAGTACCGCCAACGCGCCAATTTGCGTCTATCAGTCAACATCTAACCCCACCCAACCCTGTCTTACCACCAGACCCGGGTGAAATCTGCTTTTTCGCATTTTCAATGCTGATTTTTGTGGAAAATCTGTGGAATGGATGTATACATGGTTAAAGGGGTTCTACACTTTTATTGGTACAGATGTGCAAAAGGGGCATATTTTTAAAATTGACTAGTCGATGGGTTAGCTGAACAAGCAGTTGACTAATTCTTAACTTTAAGTACTGTATAATAAATAATGAGGCTGGATTGGGTTCACCTGACTCTGTTTGGACATGTTTTTCTTAGGGAGACTTTACACAAGGCACATTCTTGTGTTCGCAAACCTCTAGACAAGTTCAATGAAATGGAACAGAATGCACTTGGTTTAAAAAGGTTGGGCTATTTTTTACTTGACATGCTGTCTTAAGATTGCAACTCTTGTGGCAAAATGCTCAAAAATGCATTTGGCTGCAACAGTGTTGCTTTAATGGGACTATATTTAAAAAGACAACTTTTCCTGAAGAGTTTTACAATGCAAACTTTCCAACAGCTAAAGTACAACATGCTAATTTAATATATAATAATATGAAGATATACAAATGAAAATAATAGATAAACTAGTCAAGCTAACTAATCGACTAGTCAGTTGTTGCAGTCGACCATTGTGACCTATTCTTACTGGTAGCTAAAAGATGATTAAATTAAATTAGCTCAAATATTTAATATTAACAATATTAAAAAAGCATGCAAGGATGTCAAATGTGTAGAACTGAAGAGTTCTGCGCACAGATTTTCTGTGGGCTTATGAGTGGGGAAACTTGAAGCAGAGGATGTTTCTGGTTTCTGTAATGAATATTTTAGTTTAAACTCCTCTTCTTTCTCATATCTTAACTCTAAGAACACTAGATGTGCATTTTAGGGTGATCTAAAATGCACATCCAGTGTTCTTAAGAGTTGTTTAGTGTCTCTGTAGTCTGTAATACAACAGTAGCTTCTAGTTTGACCCTCCAGTGTCTATATCATAGATGTACCCATTCATTACCACAGGGTAATGGATCTAAATCACAGTCCTAGACATCTCTTCCCATTTTTCAATTGAACCTTAACCTCCCTTCCCCCTGTTCCCCCTATCTCTTTTTACCTCTCTCTTTCCATTCAGGCATTTATTCGCCCGTTCCGGGAGCACCACATTGATCCGACGGCTATCACACGGCATGACTTCATAGAGACTAATGGAGACAACTGCATGATCACCATCCTGCCTCTGGCCCACATGGCCTATAAATTCCTCTCTTACCCACCAGGTACACACACACACACACACATCCACTCACTTTTCCAGTGTGCCGTGAGAGTGAGTCAGCGTGACTATTTTAGAACCAATGAGTGTGACCTGAGTGCGGCTCCTTGTCCTGGAGCCGTCAGTGTGTCCCACATTCATCTTAAAATACCAAAAAAAAAAAAAAAAAAGGGAAATCGACAAACGAGATTATGGTTTGAAAAGGGTAAAATGTTCTCAGTTCCATTTTTGCTCTGCATGGGTTACAGGAACAACTCAGCCAAAAAATGAAAATTGTCATCCTCTACTCGTATTATTCCAAACCTATATGACTTTCTTTTCTCTAGGAAGTGAAGTTTTAGATTGTCCTGAGTGATTTATTTTTCCATTAAAGTAAATAAAGTAAATATAAACTCTGTTTTGTTTCTCACAGACTTGGAATATCATTCACAAGTCATATGGACCACCTTAATTGTCCTTTTTTTTTTTTTTTTTTTTTTTTAAGCATGACAGCATTCATCCCGTTTCCATTCATGGTTTCCCGTTATTCTGGTTTAGAAAAACATGATATTGACAGAATTTCCATTGGATAAAAAGGTTTTTTTTCCCCACTAACATTGTGTTGCTGATGTTCTACTCAATACTAAGAAAGTTGAAAGGTCAATTTGATTGATGTTTCACACGCTAAAAGGTTAGGCTAGTACTTAATTAAAAAGTTTAGGGCATGTCACTTTAAGGCATTTTGTGTTCATTTGCATATTTTTTTATCTCTCTCTATTCACCTTTTGCCATTGTTCCTCTATCTCTCCCTCCACCTCCCTCTTACGCTATCTCTCTTTCCCAGATGCCCTTGCAGAGTCCTACCCCTGGGAATGTTTTGTTTTTGCGTTGGCAGTCTTTGTAACCATGACTAATCAGATCCACAAGTGGTCCCACTCCTACTTTGGCCTGCCACGCTGGGTCACACTACTGCAGGACTGCCACCTAGTGCTGCCACGGAAGCACCACCGGATCCATCATGTGTCGCCACATGAGACGTACTACTGCATCACTACAGGTACACACGCATGCTTCGCTCGATGAAGTGGAAGCCTCACGTTAGTCCTGTCTTAAGGGGATAGTTCACCCAAAACAGAGTTCTGTCATCATTTACTCGTCCTCATGTCATGACTTCCTTTCTTCAGTAGAGCACAAAAGAAGATATTTTGACAATTTGTCTATACAATGAAATTCAATGGGGTCCAAAACAGCAGTGACTGCCGTAATTGACTTTCATTGTATGGGCAAAAACAGTGGAAGCATTCTTCAAAGTCACAGAGGTTTGGAACAACATGATGGTGAGGAAAAAGATGACAGAATTTTCATTTTTGGGTGAACTATCATTTAGTCCCGTAAGCATCTTTACAACAACAATACGTACACGATCAGATTCACGTGAGTAAGGTTTAGTTCCTCTGAGAGTCTTTTATGTAGTTGATCATGCTAACCTACAGTATCTGGCAAGGATTCTTCCACGGAGCGTGGCCTGCATCGCCAGTAGCTGTAAAGAGTGGGTTAAAATAACTTTTTAAAGTCAGCTGTGTGTGTTTGTACATAAGTGTGTGTGTGTGTGTGTGTGTGTGTGTGTGTGTGTGTGTGTGTGTGTGTGTGTGTGTGTGTGTGTGAAGGCATTAAACTCCCATGATAGCTCGAGCACTCAGTATGCGACTTGCGTCTCTGGGAGAGAGGGGAGCGCGGATGCTTGTGCGTCACCCTGCGCCCCAGTGGACGACAGATGTGTGTGTGCACGCATGCTCCAGAGCACAGACCGGTCCTTTTGACCCTCCCTCTTTCCTTTCCACTGCTGCTCCCTGATCCCACTGGGAGACGCTGATGAAGGGAGAGGAAAGGGTCTCTCTCTCTCTTTCTCTCTCTCGCGCGCATACACAAACGCGCACGCTTGGGAGTCTCTCTCTGCGTGAGCTCTGCTCCTCCACCCTCCCTGCCCGAGTCCCCGGGGACCAGGGCCCGCCTTTGTGTGTGCCAGTGGCTGACAACCTCCATGTATATTTAATGCTAACCTGCTGTCAGTGCTAACAAATAGGCTTGGGCAGGGTGGGGGGGGGCGGTGGGTTTGACAAAGATGAAAAATCAAACAAACATGATGAGCTGTTCTGCTCTCCTCCTGCACCAAAGGGGTCACTGTAGAGAGAGGGTACAAACACACACACACACACACGGAGCTGTGACCGAGGAACAGTGTGGTGCTTATATACAAAGATACTAGGGCAATGGATGACCATGTGATGTCATAATTGGGGATCGCCGGAAAAAGTACTGTGGCGGTACCATGGTACAATAATGGTGTCAGGTAGTAATACCATGGTACTTTCAATTGGTTCTGAAGGATTACCGTATTCATATACCATTGTACTTCAAAGAATACCATTCTATTTGTGATGTATCAAAATTGTGAATATCGGGATAATTTTAATGTTTTTTTGGGGGGGGTGGGTAATGGGATAGTTCAAATAATGGGATAGTTCAACCACTTTATCACCTACTCACCCCAATGTCATTCCAAACTTATAAGACTTTTGTTAATATTTGAAACAGAAATGAAGATATCCTTAATGAAATCTGAAAGATTTGTTGCGCTCCATTGAAAATCCATTCCACCAAAACTGATGTTTTAAAAAATTCATAAAGAAAAACAAGTCTTCTGAAGAGACACAACATACATAGGATATGAATATGGCAAATGGAAGCTCAAATTTACTTAATTTAGGCATAAGAACAAACCTTATTGTTCTGTATATAGATCCGTATAGGGAAATATTGCTGTTTATTACGAGGGCCTTCTTTTATATTTTTGTATTAAAACGGCTTAAAGGAACACTCCACTTCTTTTGAAAATAGGCTCATTTTCCAACTCCCCTAGAGTTAAACAGTTGAGTTTTACATTTTTCGAATCCATTCAGCCGATCTCCGGGTCTGGCAGAACCACTTTTAGCACAGCTTAGCATAGTTCATTGAATCTGTACCAAGACCGACGGAAAATGAAAAGTTGCGATTTTCTAGGCCGATATGGCTAGGAACTATACTCTCATTCCGGCGTAATAATCAAGGACCTTTGATGCCGTACCATGGGTGCAGCAGGCGCAATGATATTACGCAGCGCCTGTGACCCCCTGTTTCCACAGGGAGCGTGCCTTGCAACCATGGAGACATTTGTGAGAGACACTGCGTAATATCATTGCGCCTGCTGCACCCATGGTACGGCAGCAAAGTTCCTTGATCATTACGCCGGAATGAGAGTATAGTTCCTAGCCATATCGGCCTAGAAAATCGCAACTTTTCATTTTCCGTCGGTCTTGGTACACAATGTAACTACAGAAGAGTCAAGTTTTAAATAGGAAAAATATCGAAACTCTTTGGGGTTTTTTTGAGCGAGATGCTAACGGTCTAATCAGATTCAATGAACTATGCTAAGCTATGCTAAAAGTGGTACAGCCAGACCCAGAGATCAGCTGAATGGATTCGAAAACGATAAAACTCAACTGTTTAACTCTAGGGGAGTTGGAAAATGAGCCTATTAAGTGGAGTGTTCCTTTAATATATAGCTAGATTTTTACTGTTGTAGTTATTGCATTAAAGTATAATGAATGTAGTTGTTTGTAATACTGTAGCAAATACATAAATATTGAGATGTGTATATATAAAATATTGAAATATTTGAAATCTTTTTATATATACCATCCAGCCATACTACTGTGGTGCATGTCCAAATAAACATGGTATAGTTCATATAGCAGGCCCTCTTTACATGTGGTATTAAGATGCGTTTTGGTCGATCAGATCACAAGTGGACGACACTAAATACAGGTGTAAACGGGGTCTAAAATGCTTTGAGCTTGTCCACTTTTGACCACTTCCAGAGGTAGTCGAAAACGACTGGATTGCTTTCATAGTGTAGACGCTCATGTGGTCAAATGCATTCGAACAGCCACAAAAGACCACCTACTCTCCGCCTACTGACCTAATGCATAAACATTATGGGAAGCACACTAGCCAGATGGGATTTAAACTTTGTCGGATGAAGACCCAAGTTTGGTTTGAAGATGAAAAACATACCAAGCACAATGTTCTCTCACCATTCCTGATTTCTAACATGCACTCACTTCAATCGGCGTGGTCTTGCAGCTGTCCGAGCAGAAACGAAAGCTGCTGCTCTCTGTAAGTTTTTCCACAGTCTCCGTGCGAGTTTGTATGTAAATTGCAAAAGCTTCTTTTGTCCATTAGATCGAAAGATCTGGGGGAAAAAAACATACATTTACCCGCCTATAGACACTCCCCTCGAAGAAATCAGGACAGAAGTGGTTGAAAGTGGACAAAAGAGACGGATTAAAACATCAGGTGTAAACGAGAATGTGTTTCCCTTGTCTACTTGTGATCCGATCGACAAAAACGCATCTTAATACCAGGTGTAGACAGGACCTGTGTGTGAACTTTAATGGTTGACAAATTGAAGGCAGAGTGGCCAATGGCCGATATAATTCTATAATTCTGATGCAACTGACATGAACACAAACTTGTTGAAATGAGAATAAAACATTTACATGATTACATTTTCCACATTTAAATAAAAAATACACTTACTATCCATTGAATAAAGCTGTCAGCAGAATTTGAAACTGACAAATTGAAGAGATAAAGTCTTCTGTTAATCACTCAAGTGTGCATGATTATTAACCAATAATCTCAAAATGGCCAAATTCCTGATTAGTCGGCCTGGCTGATATACATTGGTGTATCACTACTTTGAACGTTGTCCTGCACGTTTTTGTGTGTTAAACGTCTAAATACCTTGTTCATGTATTGTTGAAATGGTTTTCTTGTCAAAACCCAATGGAATGTATGTCTATGAGCACAACAGAACTCTGTGTGTGTACATAGTGGAGTTGAGGCGGGCTGGCTGGGGGTGGGGTGCTGCTACATATTTATAGCAGTAAGTGTGTACATTACTCTACTGCTAGCGCCTGATCTTCTGTCCATCCCCTGGGAGTCACCATCCAGGAGCTTCTGTGTCTCACTGCTTCTTGATGTCGTTCTCTGTGCCTTCCCCTCTTTCTTCCTGTCTTGCTCTTTTGTCCTTGCTCTCTCCTTTTTGCTTGTCTTGCCCTATCACTGCTCTCTCTCTCTCTCTCTCTCTCTCTCTCTCTCTCTCTCTCTCTCTCTCTCTCTCTCTCTCTCTCTCTCTCTTGCATTTCTCTCTTTTCTCTGCTGGTGAGTTTTCAAAGAAGTGTGTCATTCAGCGAAAGGAATGAATTTTGTCTGGTTGGTTTTACGCATTAAGCCTATGTGCTTCACCTTTTTTTGTTCCTTTTTCAGTTTTACTTCCATTTCAAAGTAAGCATTGTTATTAAAATAATAATAAATTTAAAAATATATATTATTAATACCATCAATCAAAATGGGGTGATTTTGAAAGTTTTTCCCTCTTTAACATTGAAATGTAATATGTTATATGACATGTTTTTCAATTATGTATACTACACTACTGTTCAAAAGTTTGGGTTTGGTAAGATTTTTTGTTTTTGAAAAAAGTTTTTTTTTATGCTCACCAAGGCTGTTTTTATTTGGTCAAAAATACAGTAAAAATAATAATATTGTGAAATATATTATTACAATTTAAAGTAAGTGTTTACTATTTGAATACATTTTAAAATAGAATTTGTTCCTGTGATTTTAAAGCTGAATTTTCAGCAGCCATTACCCCAGTCTTCATTGTCACATGATCCTTCAGAAATCATTCTAATATGCTGACATTTCTTATTATTATCACAGTTATATAACCAGTTGTGCTGCTTAATAGTTTTTGTGAGAAACCAGAATTCTTGATGAATAGAATGTTAACAGCATTTATTTGAAATAGAAAACTAAAAGTCTTAACTGTCACTTTAAATCAATTTAATACACTTTTCTATAAATAAAAATATTGCTTTAAAATATATATTTAATTGTATTATTATTTTTTATTATTTACATTGCATTTCAGCCATTCAAGGCCTTCATCAGACATCAGATGTCTGATAAGGGCCTTGAACGGCTGAAACGTCACGGTTTTTTTAACCAATAAAGTTGGAGTTTTTTTAAAAGTAAGTGTTGCACCTTTTTCCAATTCACATGCATTTTTTATTTCCTATTTTGTTGGTAGAGCACCTCTTTTTAACATTTATTATTTACATTAAAAATATATAACGTGTGAAGTAGTGTTGTCAAAAGTACCAACTTCGACTTCGAAATTTTAAAAATGTGACACTTTGAACACTGTTAACACCTCTGATTGGCCATTGTGTTCACACGCTCAACATATATGTCTGTGATTGGCTACAATGGGAGTGCATGGGAGCGTTTGAAAGCACATGGAAGTGTTTGAATTTGAAAGCGTTTGAAAGCAGGTGTCTATCTGCGGACCGGTGAATCTATCTAAGCACTCGGTAAAGAGCGTCATTGAGCGTCTATTTACAACATGTTTTTGAAGCATTGATCATTGTAGCCAATCACAGACATATCTGATGAGTGCGTGAACACAATAGCCAATCAGAGGGTGTTTATGAATCCGCTTAACAGTGCTCAGAGCACCACATTTTTAAAATTTACTTGATACCAAAGTCGATACTTTTGACAGCACTAGTGTGAAGTCCAATTTTAAAACTCTTTTCTGTTTATAATGTGTACCACTTGACTATCTAGTCTTACACTTATATAACTACTTAGAAGTCAAAAAGTGTTTTCCCTCCATTTTGGTAATGTCTTATCTCGCCTACGGCACTAAGTGAGCCCCTGCTATTGATGTCCCTTTATAAACATTGGTGCATGACACCCCTGCTTCTCTTTCTCTGTCATTCTCTTCCTCAGGGTGGTTGAACTACCCGCTGGACAGAGTGGGTTTTTGGCGGACAATGGAGTGGTTGATCGAGAGATTGACGGGTCAGAAGCCACGCAGTGATGACATGGCCTGGGCCAAGAAAACCGAGTGACCAGGATAACAGGACTGTACCCCTCCCCTGTTGAGGGGAAGCAGAAACCGAATATGGGCCTTACCTCTATACCCCAGAAACACTCTCCCATTATGTTGCTGTGTCCCTCCATCTCCCCTAAACCTTTTTCTCCACAGCACAGTATCACAGATCCCTCTTTATGTGGAGGCCTTTTCCTGTCACTGAGGTCTGCTACACACAAGCCATCACCTGTTCTGTTTTGTAGATGTCCACACAAAGAAATAGTAGAAAGACAAGAAGAAGTTCAAAACGGTGACTGTTGAGAAAATGATGAGAGACACTGTTCCTCTCACAATCCTTTGCTTCATCTCCATGTGCAGACAGGCACCACTGCTTTCTCGTTTCGGTGTGTAAAATGTATGTTTTCTGGAGGTTGGGCTCTCCAGAGGACCGAAACCATGTTGTGATTTCCCCAGCATGGTTTTCATAGCAGTGCATGCCATGGAGTGAGAGAAGCAATTAAATGTGGATTTGATTTTGGAAACGGCGAGAAGATTAATCGCAGTCGCAAACACTTTTTCCAGATTCACAAAAGCATCACATAGGCGTTAAAACCCTCCCTTAGTTTGGATCGAGGGACGCACAGAGGATGCATTTCTCAAAACGCAGGGAAAGGGTTTTGTTGGCCAACCAGCGTGGTCAGTGCTCAGTTGACCCAACTGAATGTTTTCCCTGAATGTTTCTTACTAAGCTCGTGTTGGCCTTAAGTACAAACCCATTACACTTATTTCTAATCAGCTTACCAGGGCTTAGCGGTGATGAACATTGATTGCGTCTCTGGTGTGTTAGCGTGACGTTATTGATATTTGTAGTATTAGCAGTCTAGCTAGTGATGTCCTCCTGCTGTATCCTGTAGTACAACAGTTTAGCAAAGGTTGTACTAGCAAAAGGTCACTTTAGAAAAGGTCAATTTGAATTTGAGTTTTAAGTTACCAAGTTTTGTTTTGTTTTTTTCTTATGGAATGATATTTGCACTTTTGACCAATGATACTTTTTCATGCAAAACTGATGTGGAAAACAGCCAAATACACTCCCTGTTTTCTCTCTCACATACACTTTTACACATGCAGACTTACAGATCATGAACCCAAAAAAAAAAGAAAACGCGCTTACATGAACTTCCTCTGTATTTATCTCTCTCCATTTGTGCTGAACTGATAAATGGAGAGAATGAGAGTTTTTATAGTGTGTTTCAGTTTGGATTGTCTCACATTCTAGTACAATATCTGCAGCGCCACAATTTGGGTTTAATTGTCTGGCTTTTTGATTTTTTTTTTTCATTATACTACAGTATAACATTCAGCCTTGTATTTGTTTTTACTTTACATCTTGCAGCTAATGCTCGCTGCTAGTCTGCCTTAAACCAATGTTTTTATTAGCTGTATGATTTAAATATCAAATAAATAACATTTGATTATTCATTGTTTAGTTTTTTTTGTTTTGTTTAGTTTTTTGTAACTTGAGTGATTTTTAAATGTTGCTCATTAAATGTAAAAGTTAGAAGCAATAATTTAGTTCTCTTTGTTAAAATGAGACGGTAAAACAATTACCGAGCTTTGCAAAGATAATTGCGCTGGAAATCTGCAGGGTACTTTGAGGTGATTTAACAATGAGTCACAAACGTCTTAACGGTCTGTTCTACTCAAGTAGAAAATAGAGATTCGGGGGGTTCATTCAGCAAAGCACGAAACTGCCACCTTCATTTAATAATTTGTAACAAAAAGAATAATAGATTGGAATTAGAAATTTATGTAAGATGGACTGTGAGGACCGTAAATTAACTAAGAGCTCCCTCTGGTGGCTGAACAACGTCCACACGGCTGAATGAACGAATACTGCACTCCATATTCAGACAGTCCAGGTAGCTATGCTCTAACGAAAATGATTGTTTTTACCGTCTGAAATCATCGCTATTATATCATCACTACTGAACGCTCCCTGCCAATTGCATGAGTTTGAGGCAAGACTGCTTGTTTTGAATAATGGAAGAAGCGTTAAGTGTTTGCAAAACATTTTTGGTTTTTCCATTTGGTGCTGGTGGCACAAAAATGATTTGCAAAAGTTTGATTCTCAGATAAAAACACTTTATGGTAAAACTGTAGGACACAAGGCCACCTGACACGGTCTTTATCACAGTGCTGCATTGTTTGTCCTGTCAGCTTCCTGCAACAGAGTGATGCTGTTCTGGATCTGCATGAAAACTTGTGTTAAATTCTTATTCTTTCAATAATAAATGATGTGTATGTGTAATATAAAATGTGCTTCAAACAAGTCACAGATTGTCCCATGTAATTTTGATTAGCAAATTGGTATCAAGCAGTTCACAAACACTGAAATGATTAATGAACAGAACCCCTGTAGTGGAGATGGATATCTGACCTCTGTGACCTGATGATGGGGACAGCAGTAGGATTGGGCTTTTCTACCTGGTGTCAGTGGCCAAGGTGGCAAATGCTTTTCACTTTCTTCTTTTATAATGGTCTTAAAATGAGAAAAACATAATGTCTACAGTATATAGGACAGGGGTGGAACAGGGGATATTTTCTTACCCTTGAGTCTCTGAATGTAGTGGAGGTTATATAACTACAAAACAAACCCTGATTGCAATAACATACTATCAAATTACCCATAATTTTACCCCAGAAAGTCACTAAGCTTTGGAAATTACTGATTGTACTTTAAAGCAGCACTGTTCTGGGAAGTCTCTCATGAATTTTGGAGTCAGCTCAGGTTTATTTACATGTGCGTAAATCAATACTTTTATTCATCAAGGATGCATTAAATTAACCAAGCATGACAGTAAAGACATTTTTTAATGTTACAATAGATTTATGTTTCAAATACATGCTGTTCTATTGAATTTTTATTCAAAGAATCTTTATTCAGGGTTTTTGATCAAATAAATGCAGATTTGGTGAGCACAATAGACTTTCAAAAAACATTTACAAATCTTACAGAACGTGTGAATGGTGGTGTACGTAGTCATGGTCTTGCAAATGTGCTGTAATTGATCATTTAGATTCATTTTTTAGAACAATGAGTTCAAGTGTTCGGTGATCGGTCGCTTTAAGTCCACTTTATGCTGGTTCAAATATTTGTTCACATTTTTTAAAAGCAAGAGTGTAATTAGCTGTTTGATCACAAGGTAAGTGATTTTAGTGTGTTTGGTACCAAAACAACTGAAAAACAACATTATTCATTACAGTGCATTTAACCATGTTCTGCATTTAACCATGTTCTGAATTCAACATATGTAATTCTGAGCACAGTATTTTACACATTACTGTGTTTGTCCTTTGGCATATGGTTAAGGTTGTAGGCAGAGTGACATACTGTACAGGGTGAACGACAATGGTACAGAGAGAGAGAAATGAACTGCTGATTCAGGCCACTGGAGACTGTCAGCCTGTTAGATCACACACAACTGTCTGTCACTACAGCAATGTTCACTCACTGGTATAGCAGCTGTAGTTTAAACTTAGCGTTCTAGCTGAAGTCAGCATACTTCTGCATGTCATTCTCCTCCAGGTCTTTAGATGGCCCCCTTGTACCTCCTCTGTGACATGCAGGACTGTTACTGACAGAGACGAATGTGAAGATGTTAATTAGCGAAAGACTTGAGTTCTGTTCTTGAACTACAGTTGAATGTGTAATTGTGTCTCGACTTTCTTGTCAGTTGCTTGTACAGAAGTGATTGTTGTGTATGGGTGAGGATTTCTGGAAATGTCCTCACAGTTATTCTAAAACACCATTAAACTGACTTTAATGTCTTTAGAGTAAATCAAATTGGTCTTAATTGAAGTCTAAAAATGAAATAAGATGTCTCTAATGATCAGTGACGGGTAATCAGCTTAATTTAAGAACAATAGAAGTCAAATGGAGGTTCTTAAAAGTATAGGTGAACAAGTTTATGTGTATCTGTGTTCCCATAGTAAAGACAAAGCACAAATGAGATCTCTAAAATCTCAGTTGTTTCTCTTATATGGCAAATGGAGACGTTAGTTTATGTTTCCTGCTTCTCCGATGTTTTTCCTGGAAAAATAGACCCTACTTTTCCATATTTGTCTCCTCTAGAGTGTCTCAGAAGAGTTCAAAATGTCTCAAACTTTGCTCAGGTTTCTCAGGATACCACAGTCTGTAATCAAAACTCAGAGATTTCAGTATGAACTCAAACTTTTCTCATCAAATTCTTACAAAATCAAATTTATCTTGGTTAAGCTATCATACTATCAATCTATGTAATACATTATATTTTTCATGCTGTTCCTATACTCAATGATTTAGTTTCTGTTTCTACAGTATGTATCCTATAAAGAATTCTAGGAGAAACATCTGAGAAAAAGGTATGAAGCTCCATTCTGGTATGTATCACCTACTTTACAATAAATATCCTGTTTATGGAAGTAAACTGCAATTTGAGTTGATTTCAAGCTTTCAAGTAGCCTATGAAAGCATAACCTCTGAGCAATTAAATTTTCCTTTGGGTTTGTGTGTTTTTGTGGGCATGAGCTAGAGAGCAAAAGACAGAAAACATATCAACTGTGAGTTAGAAGAACAAACCTGGATTTACAAGAAATATCAGTGAGTGGTAGTATACACCTCAGTAGCGTTGCAGGAAGTATAATTATACTTATAGCATCCCTGCTGTACATTAGCCTATGCTCTGATTGCCACTCTAATCAGTGACTGATTAAGTCCTCTGTTCAAAGCTCCAGGTCTGTGTGAGTCACTGGCCTTGCTGTACTCTCTCCTGGGCCCCTTGGGGCCTCTCTGATTGGGTTTTAATTTGCCGGTCAGGGGTTGGCACTGGTGTTTATTAGCTCAGCAACTGGTTGAGTTATGTACAGCGCCACTTCGTGCTATTGATCTGTAATTTCTGCAACAAGGTCATTGTAAGAAGAGACAAGGGAATGGATTAATCAACAACCAATAATGCCATCACTGCACCAAGAGTTACCTGCAGACATTAAACATTTCCATCAAAGATCCTGTTTAATTGCTTCACTAATGACATCTGGGAGGCGCTGTATGTACACGTTCAAAGTGTCAAAAAGAATTGGTGACAGAATTCATTCTTTTAATTAAAAATCGTGAAAAATTAGCACATTCAGTAATGTGAAAACTCAAACAATTAATTTACACCTCAAAATTTGTAGCCTTTAGCATGTCTGTAACTGTAAAGTTTGTCATCTATATGCTTTATACTCATATACAGAAAATGGACAAAAGACTGGAAAGCCAAGGAGGTCCATTTGACACTTAAAGGGATAGTTCAACCAAAAATGAAAATCCTGTCATTAATTACTTACCCTCATGTCGTTCCAAAACCGTAAGACTTTCGTTCATCTTCGGAACAAAAATGAAGATCTTTTTAATGAAATCTGAGAGCTTTCTATCCCTCCATTGACAGCTATGCAACTACCACTTTGACGCAGGGCCGTAACCACCATAGACCTTATTAATGATAGATTAGAAATGGCCAAATCGTCCCCCCCAATATTTGAAATTCTTGCACTGCTCTGCAGCACTTCATTACAGCACTCTGCATGTTGTTAGGATGACAAAAACTTTTCAAAGTTACATTTTTAGTCTGGTCTGCCTCAGTGGTTTAAGTGCGCTTGTCAATGTCAAAATGATTGAGATAGCCAATCAAATCAAAGTAGGCGGGGTTTACGTTCTCTTTGTGCTTGTGCACAGTCTTCATAGAACAGTTTACTCGCTTCATTCGCGCGTGAAATTCTATTCACAACAGACGCAAATTCGCGTCCGACCTCCTCACTCAATTTCTTTCAAGCAAGATCCTTTTTATTCCTGTTTCTATAAAAGTATGAAGATCTACATACAGCGATGATGATTTTGTCCTCCGTTGTTGAATGAAAGTCTTCACTCGCGCTTAACGCTTCATTCGCGTCTGGTGTGAACGCACTGGGTTTGATGACAATTTTCATTTTTGGGTAAACTATCCCTTTAAGAGACAGGAGAGATGTGAATATAATATAATATAATATATTATAATAGCTTTTTTTCAGAACAAATTACTAAATGTCTGATTCTGGCACATTTGCAGACCTTTAACATTAAAGAACATTCAGGTGCATTGCAAATTGTATATTTAATGATTTATATATGAGGCAAAATATTGATGATATGTCAGAGAGATTGGGTGTTTGATGGAGACTCAGAAGCAGTGCTTTTGCCCTGGAGGTCTAACTCTTATCTGTGTGGTCTCAGCCTGAGATGGACCAACTCTAATCCAAATTTACATACTTCCAGGGTTTTACCATACAGCCAGATGATCATCACTATGAGCACATGGTCTGAGAACTCTGTCTTCATCTCGTTCCAAGGTCTGATGGGATTTTACAGTGTGTGTTTGAGAAAGAGAAGGGCACAAGTACGTGTCTTTTCTAATACAGCTTGTCATAAGCACAATGTAAAGGTGTGAGCATGTGTGTGTAATGTTAAAATCTGTTGCTCAGTGAGGGTATAAAGACAGATGATGGGCCCTGAGTGAGGTGACAACACATTCCTCCTGTCATTCCTCTTTCCACTCATCACCTTCTCCACTCACTGCTCTTCTCCTCACCAGAATGCACAGATGCCCTCCACCTGTGTCGTCAAGGTCCCGTATACTCCTCTCTCTGCTTTCTCCTGCTCTCTCTCACACCTCTACCTGCTCCTCTCCACTTTCTTTATACCCTTCCTCCCCAATTCTCTACTTCCCTCATATTTCCTAATTTCTCCACTCTCATACATCCCAATTAGCTGCATGTTCGCATCTCTCTATTTTCTCCTGGGCCGTATCTCCTAGCAATTGTCTTTCTCTCTGCTTCCCTGATTCTCTCCAAAGTGATCCTTCATGATGATCATGTGGCATATTCATACGAACAATTTAAGGGAAACACACCATGCCTCTTAAAGAGTGCAAAAAAGGAAATATTATGTGCGTAGGCCACAAACATTAAGGACGAGGTTTGCAAGCTATATCGAAGAAAAATACACAGGCCACTTATTGTGAGACAATGGCTTTTACTTATGAGTTGCTGTGGAGCAAGCAAATGTTCACATATGGGAACCATATGAAATCCTCATATAAAGTAAATGAACAAAAAATAAAGTGTTTTAGTGTCAGGTCTGTGTATATGAGGCAAGGAACTCTCATACTGCATTTGAAATCAAATACTTTCCTACTATATAGTAGTATGCGAAAAACATTAAGAGTAGTATGTCCGAATACATAGTATTTGAAAAACAGTTGGTGAAAAGTCACCGCATGACCTACTACTTCCGCCAAGATTCTAAAGTGCGCATTCGATGGACACTTTACTATCCCATGATGCCACGGGAGGTGATTTATGAATGGAAGTGAAGTGACGCAACTGATACTGGTAGGTCTTGTGACATGACAGATGTAGTACATCCAAATTTCATTCATACTACCCATATTCACACTATATAGAGTGTACTTTTTTTAACGGTTGAATAAGTAAATTAAAGCAATAAGCACCAGGAAGCTGTGGTTTACAGTGAATTTATAATAGCTAAGGGGCGTTGTTAGGCACCTTAGCTGTTATAAATTCACTGTAAACCACAGCTTCACGGGGCTTATTGCTTTTATAAAACAGTTACCACACAATACAAAAGCCAAAAAATATGTATCAAATCGCAAAGACTTTTATATTGAAACTTGTTGTGAACACGGAACAAGGCGTCAGTGTCAGCAGGGCATGGGAAAGCCCATTGAATGTTAAAAGGACAAGATTGCAGCAGGCATTCAATTGAACATAGGGAAACTTGAAAAATGGTGTGTATTGATGTCTTTCCGCGGTTGAACCAACATTCCTTCTGATGTTCATTCATGTTTACTTGATGCTATAAATTAACTAGTAGGAAGAGATGATCGGTTCACGAGCCACTTGAACTGAGGCGCTACAGCGATCTGTCACGACACATTAAAGTGCCACGAAATGGTATTTATTGTTTACATTTCTTTAAAAATGACAAGATTTGAGACTTTGTTTTGTAACCTGTAACCTGCTCTGTCTTGTCTGCCGACGCGTTGTCAGTGTCCTCTTTGCTCCGCCATGTATTTTTTACTGCGTGAGAACATGAGAGTGACATGGTTTGTCGGACGTAGCAACAGTAACTAAAGGGGGCGGGTCTTTGTGAATGGTCAGTTGAGAACAAAGGTATGTTTACGTTGTTAAGATTGGTTGCTAAGACAGACGAAGCAACATACACACTCAGTGGCACAGCGATTGTTATGTAATGCGGTCAGCTGTATGTTTTCGGGAATTTTACAATGGCTTTGAACGCGGCTCGACCAATCAAAATCAAGGGCTGGAACTATCTGTTTTATAATCAAATGTAACACCTACTTAGACAGACAGTCTAGGGTCCCCATAATATGAAACCATAAGACATTTGGATGTGTTCAAAAATAGTGACATTTTTGTATTTTTTTTTTTTTTTTTATAAAAAAGTTACATGTTTAACATGAAATGCAGTGACAACTAACAGTAATTTAAAGGGAATTAATTTAAAGACAACTTTTCTGAGAGAGTTTTAACCAGTGAATGGTCAGTATGCTAAAACACCACTGCTAAAAATCGTTATCCAACAACTAGTCGACCATTGTGGCCTATCCCTATCTCAGACTGTGACCACAGGCCTTTGAGTGTCTGATCCCATCAGAGTCTTTCCAAGACCTGGGACAGTTGTAGCAGGCTGGATGTGGGCCTGCTGGTCTGGTGACGCTGAGCGAGTGGCTGGAGGGTAGAAGAGATGTGATATCACTGACAGAGGACAGTATGATGTAGTGCTGAACCGCTGCTTCACTATAGCCACACAAGCCTTGAGGCTACATGGACCTAGTGACAGTAAGTGAATGTGATTGAGTGAGCGTGTGTGTGTGTGTGTGTGTAGGCTATATGTGCATCATGTGATGATAGATGCGTGCCACAGAAGGAGACTCATAGTGCCCCATTACAGACCCTATGAAATCAAAATTGTGTGGCTAGTAGTTCATTCTATTTGCTTTAATATTGATGCAAACATTACATGATATATATAGCAAATGATGTTTCATGGCTGTGGCTAATTAAAAAAGGAGCTCAATTATATCTTGATATGTCTGACCCAAACTTCCTTTTTCAATAGGATAATAGAGGGGGGAAATGTGTTTGGTAAGAATAGATAGGATCTTTAAGCTGATTATTCAGTTAATTTCTATTTTGTCCACTAGATGGCAACAATTAAACAAAATGTCTAATATGATCTTCATTTCTTCACTAGCATGGAGCGGATATCTGACTCAAGATGTATTCATTTGTCCATCATTTATCTGTCCACATATTTATCTTTATTTTTGCCCTTTTTTCTTTTGTTCCTTTGTCCTTTATGTCTGTTCATCTGCTTATCCATTTCACTATCTATCATTTGAGTTTATTATGCCTTTTTCTCTGAGCGGCTCAATGAAGGTGGATGCAGTTGTGTATGTGTGTGAGATATCTGTGGGCTACTCTGACAGCCGTGCTGAAGGCCTGTCATTAGTGACCTTTCTCCAGCTGTACTGAGTTGCTCCTCATTCAACTAGCAGGAGGCCGTTCTGTTTCTGTTCTCCCACCAGAAAGAATGAGAGAGAGAGAGATGTGTGGTGTATTTAAAAAGAGCGAACAAGAGATTATTGAACAAGACTCTGAATTACGATTTAGGTGCAAGAGAAACTAGTAGACAGACAGAAAAAAAATGACAACAAGACATGGATGGGGGATTGTTTTAATGTTGATGTCTTTCTTTCTCATATCTAGTAGATTGATTGTACACTCCTATTATGCTGGTTACACTTCCTGTGTAACCATCCTGTGGTAATCAAATGTGTGTGCTTGTTTAGCAGGTTTAGGACACATATGTTATGAGTCATATGAGGTTATAGCCACAAATGCCCACAGCACCATAGCGTAATACATCGTGTTCAACTGTACTTTTAAGTTTGAGGTTGGTACTTTTTTTTAAATATTTTTGAAAGTCTCTTATTCTCACCAAGGCTGCATTTATTTGAGCAGAAATACAGTAAAAACAGTAATATTGTGAAATATTATTACAATTTAAACTAACCCCTACCCAAAAGGACACACCCCTGTCATTATAGCTCCACCCCCAAATTTACGAACGCACTATGCAACACAGTCACCTCTCACCTAATGACAAGACACGCCCCTTAAAGCTGAATTTTCAGCATCATTACTCCAGGCTTTAGTGTCACATGATCCTAAGTTGGTACTCTTGAAACATTTCCTGTTAGTATCAGTGTTGAAAACAGTTGTGCTGCTTAATATTTTTGTGGAAACCGTTCACTACATTTTGTGTGTGTGTGTGTGTGATGAAAAGATTTTGCAAAATTAATAACTAAAGTCTTTACTGTAACAATTTAAACAATATATATTATTTATAAATTAATATTCAGCTTTTCTTTTTTAATAGTCAAATTATTTTCAGCAGTCATCAAGCTTGTACACACTGGTCACTCACTCACAGACACAAAGATGTACCTTTAATTTCACCACGCTGATTGCTCACTAAAAACCCATCATGTTTTCAGGCCATTTCGAGTTTGATTTTGCATGAAATAAAGCGGTGATATCTAAGTGACAGTTGTTTACTTACTTTTTAATTAGTCTTCCCATTAACGCCATCACTGTCTTCATTCAGGCCGATTCGACGAGAACGCGCACGAAAACAAGAGGCGGGATTTATCGCACGAACCAATCATGTCCAATCATAACAGATCATATCCAATAGCGCGATGGAGGCACTGCCTCCTCTCACGTGACTTTCCCCCACTCATTCTCAATTACCCCCCACTAAACCCACCGCACGCTTTGGGGGCTCTGCTTTGTTTCTATGAGCTGAAGGGAGGCACAAGAGAGATAAGATAAGATACGATACTGCCTCCCTTGCCTCCTCGGAGGAAATGACCCTGATACTGCTATGCTTCAAATAAGACAAAAATGACCATATGTAGTTCATAGATCTCCAGAAGCCATACAACAATCATGTGTGTGAGGAGCAGGGTGCAGTTTAAGTTAAGTGAAAAAATTTACCTTGAACCACTCAACCATTCAAATCTTATTTGACCTTTCAGGACATTCAAAACTGAGGACTAATTCCTTAGAACTGCTATTATACACTTTATACTGCGTTAGAACACTTAGAATAAAGACCACTTCAACGCCAACTTCAAATAAAGAAGTTATATGATTTTGTGGTCCATTTTTGTCTTTTATCTACTTTTGTTGTACAAAAAAGAGCAGCATGGGCATTCTGCAAAGTTTCTCCTTCATATGGTTTTGGAATTAATTGAAGATAAGGATTTTAAGAATTTTAATTTGTTTTAGTGAACTATTCATTTAAATGTTTCTGAGAAAAAGTGGGAAAAAAAGCTCCATTTACTCTCAAGTCAGTCTTCTCTGTATTTTCAAGTTCAGCCTGTTATTCCTCTCAGCCTTTTAAACAACACTTTTCTGTTACCATGACATCACATCTCTGTCCTTCCTCTTCATCTCTGTCTTTTCCATCGTATTTTCTCCTTTCACTCATCTACTGTTTTCCTTTTCTTCCTTTACTTTTCTTTTTTTTTTTTGTCCTACATGGCTAGTGATTCTTTTTTTGAGGTCTGGAAAAGCTAAAGTGCGTCTATTTGGCTGTGCCGCACACTCACTCACTCACTCTCTCTTTAAATGTGGATAAAGAATGCACTTTAGGAAGACCTCTCTCAGTGCAACGTTACCATGGTCAAGTTCACTCATATCTTTGCATACATTTAGATTCATTAGGAAGTATGAACCAGACTGCTTTTTATCTGCAAAATCATATAAGGTACATTTTTAACACTCTCAGAATGCAAATTGCTACCTGAGCAATTCATCTCTCTACAGTCTCATTTCAGAATGCCTTTGTACATAATGTTCCTTTCCTGAAATAGAAAACAAGAATGATGTTGAACACAAGTGTAAGCCAGGGTTTTTTTGTGTGTGCTTTTCAAACTCTAAAAACTGTACTTATACTACATTTAAAAATGATTCAATCAATCATTTTTAAATGTTATATCATGATTATTGTTATTCTCACAGTATAAATGATTCTTTATATATGAAAATATTGAGCTGTTCGTGGTATGGGATCGTCCTTGGCACAAAAAAAAAAAAAAAATTAAGCAGATCAACTGTTTTCAACATTCATAGTAATAAGAAATGTTTTATGAGCAGCAAATCAGCATATTAGAAGGATCATGTGACACGGAAGACTGTAATGGCTACTAAAAGTTCAGCTTTGCCATCACAGGAATAAATTACATTTTAATATATTAAAAATAAATACAGTTTCACTGTAAGTTTGATCAAATAAATGCAGGGTTGATAAACATAAGAGACTTCTTTCAGAAGCATTAAAAAAAATCTTACAACCCCAAACATTTGAACTGTGTATGTTAGTGCAAAGTGAAACAGTGTTCACAACATATTTTACTTCTGTAATTTGATATATTTCAGAGTGAAACATTCTATATGAAGATAAAAGTGGCCGTTACATAATGAAGAAAAATAAAAGCTTGGTGACAATCTTTGAAAGACATTTGAGTGAAACTTTTAAGACTTTATTATGCTTGACAACCAAAAGTACCCATCCAATCTAGCTCTCCCACTCGAATCCTGTCCCTCATGAATTCAGTCAAGTGTACATAGTACTCGTTCACAATTGTTGCCAACAGGAATGAATATAGAGCTGGAGATGTTAGACCCTCATGCTGACTCAACCCCAAAGCAGCCATTGCCCCCATCCCAATGATTCAGACTGGACCTGATGAGCATGTGTTTACACGCATGACTGCATTTGAGTTTTAGCCTGTTTCTACTCAATTATTCTTTAAAATGTCTATTAATGCACATGTAATTTAATATCTGTGCATGTTCAACAATATTTTAACAACATCTCACAAATGTTTATTAATGTCCATGTGTCTGTTTGCTGCGTTAATGTGCACACAGATATTGAGGAGAGATTGTAAGATGCTCATCAGGCTGACTGACAAGCATGTGTGTGTCTGTGACACTGGCAGGTGTTATTACAGAGGGATCAGAAGTGAAGATTGTTCCGTTTCCCATCAGCAGTTACCCAAGTATCGATCTTTTCTGTCAACACACCACTCCTATACTCTGTTTACTGAGGATCCACACCTCATGTGCTGAGTGCTGACTGTATCTGCATGCAACAGGGGCTGTCGAGTGTTTACAGTATTTAAACAAACAGTCCGGGGTGTCTCACATGTGAGACGTTTATGCTCATGGACTGTATACACACACAGAAGTACTCACAAACATATTGCTCTTCCGTGTGATCACACGCCACCTGTGCATTTAACACGCTATGCAAACTTCAGTCCTCCCCAAGGAGGTCTATAATACCCGGAGAAAGCTATCTGTTAATATCCGCATTCATCTGAATTGGACGACCTGGAAGTAATTTAAACCTTGCAGTCTTTGGTCATGAGCCAGCTTTTTATTTTAGCTGCAGGCTGTTACATCATGACAACCAGTGTTGGGGGTAATGCATTACAAGTAAACGTGAGTTATGTAATCAGATTACTTTTTTCAAGTAACTAGTAAAGTAACACATAACTTTTAAATTTACAACAAAATATTATGTATTTTACTATTACGAAATATCAAAATAGTTACTTTTTCAAATAAGTAACTAAGTTACTTTGTTTTCCCATTTATTGACTGACACCTCTCCTCACTTTTGAGAGCCTTTCAGAAATAAAACTGTCAATATATTTGCTGTAATATAATGAATTTTTTGCATTTAAATGTTGCTAGCAAAACATTTTATTTGTTTAGAATTAGGGTTGCAAAGGGGCGGAAAGTTTCCGGTAAATTTCCGTAAACTTTCCACGGGAACTTAACCTGGGGAATTTTGTAAATATTCCAATTTGGAAACTTAACAGGAATTTACGGGAATTTATGAGATTTTATGGGAATTAATTGGAAATTTTGGGAAATTTATATAAATAACATAAATATAAACATTTTGTTTGGTCATAACATGAAATAACAGTTATTTCTTTTTCGCATTCAATTAATTTTTATTGCAGCAATACGTGTTATTTATTTCAGTGTCACATGATCCTTCAGAAATCATTCTAAAATGCTGATTTGATACTCAATGTTGGAAACAGTTGTGCTTAATATTTTTTGGAACCTGTAATACTTTTTTCAGGATTCATTGATGAATAAAAAGTTAAAAAGAACAGCATTTATTCAAAATAGAAATCTTCTCTAATCTGTTCTAACAATATCACTTTAATATCACTTTTTATCAATTTCGCACATAATTGCTGAATAAAAGTATTAATTTCTTTCAAAAAAAGAAAGAAAAAAATTACTGACCCCACAATTTTGAACGGTAGTGTATATTGTTACAAAATATTTCTATTTTAAATAAATGCTGTTCTTTAAATTTGTATTCATCAAAGAATCCTGAAAAAAGTATTATAAAAAATATTAAGCAGCACAACTGTTTCCAACATTGATAATTGAGTATCAGATTAGTATATCAGAATTACTTGTGAAGGATCATGTGACACTAAAGACTGGAGAAATGATACTGAAAATTCAGCTTTGCATCACAGCAATAAATTATATTTTGATGTATATTAAAATAGAAAACCATTATTTTAAATTGTAGTTATATTTCACAATATTACTGTTTTTTCTATATTTTTATTCTATATCAAATGTGCATGGGGGAATGCACAGTGCATGCATGGGGTGTGGCCTCAATAGCTCTGCAGTAAGTAGTGTGCTGTGTGAATGTGATTGAGGAATGTGCAGGGTAAAAATTCAACTGAAATTGCATTAAATCTGGTTGTTTTAACCAATATTATGCTGTAAGATGTTTTTTTTAACTACATTTAAGTACCGTGTTATGGGCTAACCTGCGATTTTGCAAATTCCCTGTTTATTCCCATTAATTTCCGTTAATTCCCATATATTCCCGTTAATTCCCATGGAAAGTTTCCAGCTTTGAAAATTCCTGGAATTTTGCAACCCTATTTAGAATACAGATATTTTGAATGGTCGACAATGGAAACAGATGTTTTTGTTGCCATATGGTGTAGTTACAGCATCTGCCAGCAGGAGAGAACTGGGTCACACTAACCAGCAAACTTTGACCTCTTGAAGAGATAGTTCATCCAAAAAATGAAAATTTGCTGTTAATTTACTCACCCTCAGGCCATCCAAGGTGTATGTGACATTTTTCTCTTCAGTAGAACAGTAAGGAAGATTTTTTAGACCGTTTGCCGAAGCTGTGGATTACAGGTAATAATGCTGTAAATAATGTTCAGTTTTTTGCATAGACCAATCGTTTCGCTTCTTAAGACCTCAATGTATCTTGGATGGTCTGAGGGTGAGTAAATTAACAGCAATTTTTCATTTTTGGGTGAACTATCCCTTACACATATTGCAATCATGGATAAAGAGTCATTACCCTCACCCACATTAAATAAACATGCTCTTTATTATACAGCCCAGTTATTTTCCCCCTCATTGTCATTAAAACATTTTTGTTTCACTGGATTTGCAGTGAACACTTATTAATAAATACAATTAAACACTTTTAAAATAATGTACTTAAAACTAAAACCAGATTTTACACAGTTTTAATTAGATTTTTATTTGATTTTATTATTTTATTTTATTTTATGAGAGTGGTGCTTTCCCATTTACTTGCAAAATTTGTTGTCATAAAGCAACAATATTTAAGGTTGTTATATGGGCCCTCATGAAAGGTAGCGACAGCCCTGGGTGACGGACAAGTTTTGTGCAGAAATGTAATAATTATCGATTAGGGTTTAGAACAAACCTATTACTTTATGGCATTAATAATTAAACCACCTCAAAGCATGACCTGTGTACTCAAGCTCTCTATTGGTGTCTCTTCACATCTCATCCAACTAGAAGTTCTCTTTCTCACCTTATCTCTCTCTTTACACATCTTTTTGCACATGCTTCTGATTCATTTTCTAGTAAGAAAACAAGATGACAGGTCCGTTTAGTGGTGTGAGCTACTTCTGTGAAAAAAAATTATGTAAAATAGATCAAATGTGCGAGTAAAACAGGCTCCCCTAGTCAATTTCTCTTCTATATCTTAAATATCTTCTGCTTATGTTTTTATATTCTATTCTAGGCCTTTCTACTTATGGTTTCAGTGCCTCTGTAGACACTACATCAAATGTTTGTATTTGCCGTGCTGCTAACTCATAGTCAACATCTCAAAAACTTAAAAAAGATCAAAATCTACAGTGACATTAGAGAGCTCTATAATATAACATAGGGAAATGCTGGTTATTTAAAATATAATCTGGCAGAGCATTTATTGTGTTACAATACCTTGAGCATTACTTACAGCAGGGTTCCTCAAATCCGGTCCTAGAGGGCCACTGCCATGCAGAGTTTAGTTCCAACCCTAATCAAACATACCTGAACAAACTAATCAAGGTCTTCAGAGTTACTAGAAAATTGCAGATAGGTGAGTTTGATCAGAGTCTGAACTAAACTCTGCAGGACAGTGGCCCTCCAGGGCTGGATTTGAGGAACAGTGATTCTTGTATTTGATGTTGATTTGATTTTATGCATAACAGTCATAATTGCTCAGATAGTTAATTGACTAAAGTAAATCAAAGTGATTTAAGTAAATGGACTCACACCCTGTGTGTGTTTAAATATGGCCAGAAAAAAAAGCCCTTATAATTGTAAATATATTCTAGAAAGCAAATACTGTTTAAAAAAAGTTTATTTCTGAAATTGCTTCACACACGCTGTTAAAGAGGGAGTCCCATCAGACTATCCATGTTGAGAAAATTATTATAAAATACTAAACTTTTTTGAGAAACAATTATGAGATTTTGCACCGTGACTAGTACACGGTGATTAGATTATCTATCGATCAACAGACAGACAGACGATAGATAGATAAATGTTAGCTAGATTATGTTCATTACCTGTCTAGTGATGTATGTTTATGCTGAAATATAATAAAATAATGGTTTGTATTTTTAAAAACATCTATCGTGCGTCGTTATATGTAGTGAGATGGCTCATGTGATTTAAGTTTGACGTTTCAGAACGTCCGTTAAGGGAACAGAGTGAGCATCGATGCTCCCTGGTTTTCACGGTGCATTGTGGAACTTCTTAGGGAGTGAACGTTTCAGTGCCCTGGAAGGATTCTCCGATTGAGACATCCCTTAAAATGGCCAACTGCTTGATCAGTGCCCTTACTACTGAACTAGGGAACTGATTGAGACACAACCTTAGTTACTTTTGATGCCTCAACCCCTGATTTGAAATCCAATAATTCCTAGATTTATTTTTATAATTTTCACGACTCACATAGGAACATGAAGTCACCAGTGCAGCAGGCAAGCTTGGAATATGGAAAAGCTTACATTCAGCGGATGGAAATATTGCCATTACATTGATTTTGTCATGGAAAAGATGATCTGGACACCGTTGTTTAAGTTGTGGCATTATGGAAGTTGTGGCATTACGTTACTCTGGCATTACATGGCTTGCCCACCCACATCCCTCTGATCCAGATATAAATTATATTACTACAAAAATCTTTTTGGAATACGAAACATTTTCTTACAAACTTATGTGATTTCTTTTAATAAAATACATCATGAAATATAATAGTATATGGGTAACAGAGAAATTAGATACAATTAGCTTTAAGCTACACATGACAATTAATGAGATAAATACAACAATTTTACTTAAAAGTCACTATCAGTCACCATTGAGTGTTTGTAATAACTAATGACTACGATCCAGTGTGGATTTTGGTTAAATGATGAGGCAGAAATATGTTGTTTTCAGATTTTTTGGGGGAAGATACACAATAACAACTTCTGTGGGTAGTGAAGGAAAAGTAATATAACTAGTACTGTCGCCAGAAAGTAATAATACTACTTTTGAAAGGAGTAACTAGTAATAAGTAATAAATTAATTTTTTTTGCGTAACGAGCCCAACACTGCTCAGATATGCATGAGCATCTATGCAGCTGAGTCTCTAGTAGCACCATAACAGAGGTAAATACTCCTCATATTACATGACTTGCTCTTTTGCACATAGTGTCTCTTTCTCTTTTCTCTCCCAGTCCCAAACTCTCTCTCCTGCTTTCGCTTCCTTCTCCCCTATCCTCCATCTGCCTCCTATCAGGCTGTCTCTCTTTATTACAGACCGCCTGCGTCTCTCACCTTGTCCCCTGAAAACCCCGCCTCACGAATTAGACCCAGAGAGAGACGGAGTGAGTGAACAACCGAACCGATAGAGCACCGAGAGAGCAGCCAAAACCAGCGAAAGTGATGACAGGTTATTTTTCACCAGCCCTCCCTAGGCAGCGCAATGCTGTTTTCTCTTCTCCTCTGACACATGGAAGATTTAATCTAGCCATCTCTGGGCGGCCCTTCCGCTCCTGTAACCAAATGAAAGCCATGATTACACGCGTTACAGGCGGAGGGGGGTCCGGAGGCCTCGGAGCCAAAAAAAGGCCAGAGCAGCAGATTCGCCGGGCTCGGCAGGGTGATTCAGAGTGCTCGTGTGGGTACACATGTGCGGATGTGTCTGCGTGTAAAGCATCGTCTTTATTGTTATAGAGGGTTATTGTTTGTGTGCCAGGTGGGAGACATCTTGAACCATAAAAGTGAATCGCACACCGAGGACTCGCACGCCGCTGCTTTAAATGATTATTCTAATGACCTCCCTCCTCATCTAAATCTCTCCTCCCTTTCTCCCATCCTATTCTGAAGGAGAACCACTTTGACTAATATTAAATGCAGCAGGACACACACACAGCCTTCTATTTTTATATGCAATGTCATATGAGTCATAACAAGTTTATGGTGCTGTATGCTTCAGATTTTACCTTATGGAGACTTCGTAGCCTTATGTGTAATTGCTGTGACAAAGTATGACAAATCAAGAGAGGGCACAACCTTTTCCATTCATTGAATTAGTTCATAGTTAAAGGGTTAGTTCACCCAAAAATGAAATTTCTGTTATAAAGTACTCAGCCTCATGTCGTTCCAAACCCGCAAGACCTTCGTTCATCTTCGGAACACAAATTAAGATATTTTTGATGAAATCAGAGAATTTTTTTTATCCCCCATAGAAAGCAACGTAATTACCATCATTCAAGGTCCAGAAAAGTAGTAAAAACATTGTTAAAATAGTCAACTTTAATGTTATGAAGCGACAAAAATACTTTTTGTGTGCAAAAACAAAACAAAAATAACAACTTTATTCAACAAGTTCTTCTCTCCCCTGTCATTTTCTTATGCTGTTTATGTTCAGCGCTTCCAGGTTCTACGTAGCAACGTAGAACGTCTGGATAAAAAAACCTCTCAGATTTCATTAAAAATATCTTGTGTTCCTAAGATGAACAAAGGTCTTACAGATGTGGAACAACATGAGGGTGAGCACTTAATGGCAGAAATTTCATTTTTGGGTGAACTAACCCTTTAAACATTTGTTGGAGATCAAAGTGATTCAGTGATTTCTGCAGTTTTGCCTTTAAGGAATCTCCTGACTGTCTCTTTAAGAGTCAAGTGAGTCCTATATCACTGCATGCAATATTTATTCTATTGCACTGCAAGTCCTTAATGGTTATTTTCCCAGCCAGCTGAGTGCACCATAACTCCAGCGCAAAGCAGAAGGGAACATGGAAATAAGAGGGATATTTTATGTTTAGATAAGAATGTCTAATCGGAGAATGCATTTAGGATAAAAGCCTCTCATACTCTCATGAGTTTTATGTTAGCAAACTCTGATTAAGACGCATGATTTTTCTGATTTTGAGTGAAAATGCACAATTTGAATATTTTAACCTGTTTGTCACTGGCTTTGAGAGCAAAGCATGCATTATTTAACTGTTCAGTGTATGTTTGTTTCATCATTGACTTGATTAGGATTGTATCATCTGTATACAAGGGTTGTGCAAAATTCAGAACTGAAGAATATATACTATCTACACTGTAAAAACGAACAGTGAAATTAATTAAATGAAATGAGTTTGTTTCACTCAAATAATAATAAAAATGTAATTGTACTTAATAGAAAAAAGTTGCGTGAACTCAAAATTTTATTGTAGTAAGCTGAACTTCATATGATTGAATTGACTTGCAGCAGATTTCTAATTCCCAGCATGCTTTGCGTCAGACTGTATTAATAAATGTTGAAATTAAGTGTTTTTTTGTATGTTTTTGCACAAGATTAATATAGGGAGACATAACTTAGTGTTTAATGTTATGCTATTTTGGGATTTACAGGTGGTTCTGTTATGTTAGTTTTGTAAGGTTACCATTGTGGTGAAAAATAGAGCCTGTGGTTAGGTTGAGGGTGGGCTGCAAAATTTTAAGACCATATATATATATAAATATATATATATATATATACTGTATGTTGTTTGATTATATACATGCAAGTATATAATGACAATCTCTTTGATAGTTATAATAGCTTGTGTTATTTGCTATCTAACATTTAACCAAGATCTGAATGTGATGTTTATGTAAATGAACTGTATGTAATCAACATTAAGATGAGTGGGACAAGGCTTAGTGGGAGCGAAGGGATGTTGGTGATGTGATTGTTAATGAGAGACACCTGTGCACCACACTGGCCTTGCTCCGCTTCCATGGCTCTTGGCCCCGCCCCACTTGTCAAAAAAAATTTAAGTTCTACTAACTTAAAAAAAATGAGTTAGTTTACTTAAATGTTTTGAGGTAATAAGTTTCCTCAAATGTTTTGAGTATTCTTAACTTATTGAGTTTTACAGTGTATCTGTCTTATTCTCTCTGTCCATAAGTCCTATAAACATTCAGACTTTGTCTTGACAAGCTTTGCTTTTCTATTTATATAAATTCATTGTAATTGTACTTCACTGCATTCAAAATCAAATTGCAATTCTGCATCCTGTTTGCTACCTCAGTTCAAAATCAAATTGGAATTTAAAATACATTCTGAATGGTAAACAACACAAATACTGTATACACACCTTTCCTCTGCTGACACAGAATAAATATTTTAAAGCAGTGACACCGATGTTCACCTTGTCCTTGTGTGTCCCTGGCGGAGTGGACTCAAGCCAAACTCTTTTAAAATCATATTATTTAATCGCCTACAGGACAGAAACTGTATTTCTGATGAGCCACCAACAGGCCGCCAATAACAGACTAATGTGATTTGTCAAATTGCATTTACAACGCTTTACATTCTTGATTGGATTACCACCAGCAAAAAATTGGTTTCAGTCCTCTCCTAATCAAGTTAATCATCACTTGCACCTCAAAATGTGTAAAATGAAAAGGGAACAAGGTTCATTAAATATACAGTGCACCAACCTCAAGTTTTAATATGATTAGTATCAATCTTTCATTTTGGAAAAGGAAACACGCTTACAGCAATATCAGTTATGCTTCTCAATCCTGTTTGGAATCGAAAACAGTTTAGCTCGGAGGATTATTTGCAGTCAATTGAGTCTGTATTTAGTTACCAAAGTGCAGAGCCGAGGTACAGAGAAGCTTGCTTTTTTTAGTTCTCCATAAACAAACAATAACTAAGGAATGCTTGGAGTTATGGAGTCTCCCAGGGAAAACATGTCATTTGCAAGGTGATAAATATTTTAGTGTGCTAATTACTTTGGTTGTTAACTTCTCCTTTTGAGATCTGAAGTGTTTGCATGCTAATTGTTCTTTAATGACTGTGTTCTGGGTTGTCTTACTCTGCTGGGAGGGATTTATACTTACCTTGATTTTATTTATTTTTATTTCTTTGCCATCTTTTGGACAAACATGAGTTTTGTTATTATGTACTAGAGGTGTTTTCCCGCACTAGCAGCCAGGCATTGAGAGCCAGCTGGCACCAGCACACACACCGTCACGCCTAGCATGTCACTGACACACCTCTCTTTCTCTCTCTCTTTATTTCTTTATTTACACCATTCTCACTTCATGATGCCGGGAGATGGAAGCACCACAGGCAACAGAATGATGCAACAAGACCTGCGGGATGTGGAGTGTGACAGGACATTCCTCACAGGGAAGCTGTCACAAGACAACATCTGTCCTGACGCTCCACTAACCTGGCTTTCATTGTTCATCTACAGCATCAGGCGACTGTCATATCTATCTATCTATCTATCTATCTATCTATCTATCTATCTATCTGTCTGTCTATCTGTCTATCTATCTATCTCCACTGTGTATATTGTATGATCTTTTAATGACATGGGTCAGGAGTTTTCAGAGTTTTGGTTCAATTTTCTGAATTAAATTCAGTGTGGTCAGAAGTGTGCAGTGAATGTATAATTGCGTGTTTGAAATTTCAGCAGTACATTTAAGGTATTTAAGCCAGCAAATAAACTTCACTTTTCAATTTTTGTAGGTTTATCGTTGTTTTTTAAACAGCGAACCACTGCAGTCTTGTGGGTGGCTGAACTTACTAAAGCTGTGCCTACAGCTCATCATCTCTTCTTTTGAACATTTCTTTTGATAAAGTGAATAGGTGACTTGCTGACTCCAGACCAGCATGCTGTCTGCTCCTGTTGAGATATAGCGGTGAAATACAGGTGGTGAGATACTGTTTATTCTCTTTGCTTTCACCATAACAGCAGGTGTCCATTTGTGTCCACACAAAATATCTGCGACTCAATTATAATGTTTTTTTATTACTCATCACTTTACCAGCTTCAGGTCTGATGTTACTAACCAAAATAAAACCCCTTCCCCTTCATAGGATGGCATCCAATTTAATGAACTCTTCGGCTCAACTCACGTATTCTCCTACATGCTTTGTTGTCGCTGTTTCTTTCAAATGTCAAGCTCGTCCTCTGTTCTTGTTTAGCTCGCCATGTCTCTTTTCCTGCTAAAACCTGCTCAGTGATCTCATTTATTAAATGTCATGTAGGAACTGCGCTGGCGCAGAATGAGTCCTGTCAGAAAAATGAGAGTCGAGCGGGCCTCAGACGCCACATCCCATCAACATGTTCAAACTCTGAGGTATGTTTTGAGCAACAGCATATGCTCCCTAAGTTTCGTGGCGTCAGTATCTTAAGGCGAATTTCCAGTGTATTCACGATGTAACATAGCTATAGGTTTCCTAAAGAAAATAGGGTAAAGATTAATTAAGTTATTACAGATCATATCAGTATATTACAGTCAGCTGGAACGATAATATGCTAGCCTATTGATTTTGACATAGATTTAAATAACTAGACCAGTTCTACTAGTGTGTTATATTTGTCAAAAATCCCGTTAAATTTACGACAAAAATCAGTGGTAGCACTATGGTGCCTGTATATTTTACATTTCATTACTGCAAGCTATATTTGTCATTAACTGATGTTAATATACTAGGCTACTTGGACTATTAAAATCTGATTCGTAACATATAGGTTACTGATAACCGCCATAATTATACAGGTGGATAAACAGAAGGCCAAATCATGACTTGCGTTGATCAAAACTGGCCTTTTCATGAACCATAGCTAAAAAATACATACAGGCCTATAGACAGTACAGGAAACACCAGTCTTACAAACATAACACTGAAATAATTTAATAAACAACCTAAAATGTTAAACTTTTATGTAACTAATTACAAAAATTCTATATTCTTTTTTTTTTTTACTAGGCTATTTTGTTCCAGCAACACATTTTTACTATTTTTAAACGGTAAAAAAACTTAGGCCTACTAGATTTTTTTTTCTTACAAACAAGCAAAAATAGTTTTAGTACATGTAATTTCTTGTAGAATGTAAGTAAAATGTTGATGCAAGTAAATTATATTGTAATTCATACTTGTAGGTTCAAAACCCATTTTTTCAGAGTGAAATTACATTTATTGTTCATTAAATCTAATACTACATTTTCCCGCTATATTTCATGAGGTAACTGACAGTTAACCAATTAATACTGTCGCATTTTCAAATCTTTTTCTATTAAAATTTATTTTTAACGCAATAGCTTGCTTAAAGTTGGCTTGTCCATCTGTAGAAGAATGTGTAGCTAAGCATCACTGCTGTCGTGAAGTGTCCTTTTCTCAGCAATAGGTGTCCGTTAGTGAGCAAAAACAACTTTGTGAACTTCTTCCACCCGGCGTTCTTGAAGACAACCTCCGCTGAGTTTCCGCGCGCTCACAATCCATTCATCTTGAGTAACATTTTAACACGGAAGAATAAATCGCGTCCTTGTGTCCGGTAAAACGATGACAAAATAACGCGCCCCCATTTTCCGAGGATCGGGGTGTCATCCCCTTCTGTCTGCTGACTAGGGTCCACCTGTAAGATACTTCTTTTGAGGGGTGGGACCCCATCGGCGCTGTCACGAGAGGAGGCGGTCCCGTGCACTGGCTTGGAAAAGGATTGGAAAAGTAAAGACCGTCTCCTGCGCTGATTGGGGGCCCGGAGGGGAGAGTGAGGAGGGCGGGAGGATTGCGCTCACGAGCCTTTGTGTTTCACTTCTAATATCTCACATATCAATAATTGAGCGCGCGAGCAGACGGACCCCACGCGCTATGTATTCTACTGCGCGCGAGCTCGGTAAGGGCCTTGATCCGCTTTCAGTCGGTTCTTCCACTACGGACTGAGAGGGGAACGAGGGGAAAAACTGTTGTAGTCTTGACTTGAACTGTTTGGAAGGACTTCATTTTACAGTGAGGACAGGTTTGGAGTGATTTTGGTTTGGGATTTGAGCGTGAAGACTGCTGTTAGGTGCGGAGTGAAGTTGGCATGATGTTGACGTTGGTGCTAGGCGCAGTGTGGTTAGTGTGCCATGCATACGCACAGAACGAGACAGAACCCATCGTACTGGAGGGGAAATGCTTGGTCGTGTGCGACTCAAATCCCACCTCGGACCCCACTGGGACGGCTCTTGGGATTTCGGTGCGTTCTGGAAGCGCCAAAGTGGCTTTTTCCGTGGTGAGGAACACGAACCACGAGCCGTCGGAGATGAGCAATCGAACAATGGTGATCTATTTCGATCAGGTAAATTTTCTCTATGGAAATAGCCACTTCTTTTGTTTAATGTTACTTTTTACGCGTTAGCCGGTTGTGAATTTCGGGAGGATTTTTTTGTGTGTCACGGTTACAAATACAAACTAGGTCACAAAATCAAAGAAATATCACAGCAATGAAACCTTTAACTGATAGGCTGTGTGTAATCTGGGGAGATGTCATATTTCCTTCCACTTCGTCAAAGGTCAATTACAGGCTAATGGCTTTTCAATTATATCTAATAGCCGTGAACTTCTTTTTCGTGTCATAAAACTATCCCCCATCTGCTCTTGTATATATAATGAATGACGAACTGATTTAAACGCTTTGCTACTCTATACCAGTCAGTGTCCATCCTAAAACTTAAAGAGACAGAACTTAGACTCAAAAGGGCGATTTTAAGCGATATTAGCCTACTTATTATTGCGTGTTTGACTTCCATTTTGATCTCTGCATCATCCTTCAGGTACTTGTGAACGTTGGTAGAAGTTTCGATGAGGAAAGGAGCAATTTCTTCGCCCCGCGCAAAGGGATATACAGTTTTAATTTCCACGTAGTGAAAGTGTATAATCGTCAAACGATCCAGGTAAGTGTTCATACCTTAATTCTCACAATTCTCTGAAGTGTTCTGTGGTGCGCGTGGGACAGTAAAGTGTGTGCTAGAGAAAATGTGAAAAATTTTCAATTGTCTAGAGAGGAACGCTTTCTTTTATTCCCTCAATTAGCACGAGACTCACAACCAGCCTAAAATTTGGCGCGTAGACAAAACTGGCGCGTGTTCAGGACCATGGACAGAGAACACGCGTGACAGATTCGCCTCCTGTCTGCACAGCACAAATATGTGTGTGTGTGTGTGTGTGTATATATATATATATATATATATATATATATATATATATATATGCTGTTTTTGGCTAATTAGAGCGCAGAATCATTACACTGTCGTCGTATCTCTCAGAGGATTCACAATTACATCCCGTTATTCCGCTCTGATCGGCGACTAAATTAGAAGCAAATCACACATTTCCCTATTCATCTCTGAAATGCACTGAAACATTGGCTAAATGAAGACAATAAGTTGGAGCTGTGTATACGACACACAAACAAATATTGAAACCAAAGCTCTCTAATCCAGCTATTAATTAGGACAAATAATACAAGAGAAAACACGTGCATATAGTCTTGCGTTGGAGGGCCTGTTTCAATATGTCTATTTTTTAAGTACTCACAGGAATTACAAGAATTATATTTGTACCATATACATTTATTTATTTTTTGCAATCAGATGCAGTGATTTTGCGCAAAATCACGTGAGAAGATTGGAAGAGCTTATTGGCTATAGGTTGTGCTGTGCATTAAGTGTGAAAGGCCAGACATTTGAGGACAGAACAGTGTTTTCAACAGATTGCTTTACAATAAAGCTATTGTCCTAATAATGCTTAGTTTATTCCTAGTTAATGTGTCTAGAGCAAACAAAAAAGCGTATTTGTAATTTTTAAAACATATTAACTTATTCATTTCTATAATTGATTTAATGCTGGTTTTAGTATAGACCATAATTTCAGTCAGTTTAAGTGCCACTTTTTAAATGAGCGAAGTTGTGTTCAGATCCTTACATATGTTCGGCTAGAGTAACACAACACATTATGTGTGAAATCCTTTTTTTATCTGATAGAATACATATTTCCTTTGTTCTCTTATATACACTTCACACTTCAAAGAAAATATGAATTCCACTCTGTTGATCTGAGAGGGAGAAGCAGGCCTCTCTATTACCATGCAGAACATATGATAAACACACACACAAACACACAATGATCTGAAAAGCTCCATAAATAATGCAGTAAAACACAAAGTGTCTGTATGAATTGTTTGGAAGGAGAACTGCATGCATTGGGTGTAAATGTAACTCTTATAAAATTTTAGTGCAGTTTCTTTCAGCTTATAGCTCATATTCCCACAGTCAATTTTATATCGTGTCACAGAGTACTGTACTTTAATACTCAAAGGACAAGTTCATCTGAGAACATTTGGGATCTGATGGGGAAAAAATTTTCCCCCCTTTTTTAAATTCTGGCCTGGTTTAGGTGTCAAAAAATCTAGTAGTCACATTCTGTATTTAAAATTCTAGTCGGTTGTTTTCATTGTAAGTTAATTTTATCATAAAACTCAGAAACATGATTTAGTTACCACTTATTATATTTTGTTAGCATTGGGGATACTAACATACACACTGAGTAGTCACAATGCATATGCACACGCACAGTGCAGTGTAAATTGTCATAGAAAGTTGTCACGCAACATTTTTCATAAGACAAAGCAGCAGACAGCCATGCATTTGAATATTGATTGCAGATATACTGCCCATATTTTGTGAAGCACAATTCTCTTTGAACCCGCAGATGTGACAGACGTTAATTAAGAAAATTACTCTCTGACCTAAAATAATGACCCTGTGAATAGATATGACAAAGAGGGGAGAAAAACATTTTGTCGTCGCTCGTGTCCAACCATTATGCATGACTGAGACAGGCAAAGGGACTGAGAGAAAGAGGGGGCTGTCCTCCATCACTCCACAGCGTCATTTGGACAGGAAGCTGTCGGTTCCGCTAAATGCAGCATTAAATTGCGTGTTGAGAGATCCGTTCATATTATCTCACATCTCATTTTTGGGTTCTTTCATACAATGGTCCATTTGTATGTTCTACATGTATTTGAAGGGCCTCAAAGCTGGAAGTTTGTTTTTTGGAAGGTGAAAAAGGATATAGAGTGCATGACGATATTCTCACTTGTCATCCTGTGAACAAATGCATTTTGAGGGTATGTTTTTATCTGTGAGAGTGCGTTCTCATGGTGTAACAGTGTTTTTGCATATTGATAGCCTCGGATTTTGTGTATCTGATGGTCATGCACAACATTCAAAGGTGCCTTTCCAATAACCACAAGCTCATTCCTCATTGCAGTATCAAATGTCATTTTCGCTCTTCTTTTGGCTCGGTCTGAGAATGGTTGGCATAGAAAAATAGACACAAATAAAGCAATGTGCCATTTTCATTTCTTCTGGCAAAGGCCCATAAATGCTTTGATCAAGTGTATGATTTCATAGGCAGCTGCCTACTGTATTATCAAAGGGCTTGTCAGCCTGCAAAAGAAAGGGAACAAGAGTGTATAGATTACATGTATTATTGTTGGTGAGAAGATTAAAACGGGCTCTGATTGATACTAATAACGTTATAGTTTCCCGTTGTCCCATTGGGATTTTTTTATACAAATTTTATTCCGCTTAATTTCTACTTTTTAGTTCCTTTAAGCAAAATTAGACAGAGAAAAGAAACAGAAACAGCAATAGGGTGCTTCTCGCTAATCAAAATGCTTTCATGTTACAGGTGAGCCTGATGCACAACGGCTGGCCAGTGATCTCCGCCTTCGCCGGGGATCAGGACGTCACACGTGAAGCGGCCAGTAACGGCGTCCTGATTCAAATGGAGAAAGGTGACCGCGCATACCTCAAGCTGGAGCGAGGCAACTTGATGGGCGGCTGGAAGTACTCCACCTTCTCCGGCTTCCTGGTCTTCCCTCTGTAGAGGAGGGGCACGCCACGGAAGGACTATTGCTCTTTAGCTCGCCGGCTTGTGGGAGATAGAAGGGGGCGGATGAGAGATAGAATGATAGCGAGAATGTAAAGAAAACATATAGGAAGAGAAAATTTAGTGTGGCAGGCTCTCAGTCGCACTCACTTTGCTCTGCTGCTTGACTACAGCTCTGGACAGCCAAAACTTTTTTTTTATTATCCTTATGATAATTGAAATAAGTTGGAAAGAAAGCATAAAGAGGATCGTACCCCTTCCCACCCCCCTCTTACTCATCCCATCACCAATCCACCCTCAAAAGTCTTCAGCTGCTTTAAGGATTGTCCTTCAACAGCCCAGACCCCCATTTCACACAGGTCACATCTTTGTATATTCTCTCCATACGTATACATACTGTGAGTTTCAAAATGCCATTGTCATTCCTCTCAGTCCAGTCGCCCCTTCTTTCTCTGGCTTCCTCCAGCTCACACTTTCTTGTCTCTGAGAGGGCGTCTTTGCTCTGTCATGACTGAAGGATCTCTGAATCCCCACAAGAAGACTGGATACTGGATATATAAATACATAAAAAAGTTTCTATATGATTATGATATACTCAATGCCTAAATGAATCTGGTCGACTCTCTGTATTTCTGTATTTCAGTGTTAATACTTAGTGATTGTGTGTGGATTTTCAGGCTGCTGTCCAACTACCAATGCTTCTTGTTTTTGTTTCGGTCAAAAATGTGGCTAAGATGAAACTATATCAGAAATACTATCAAGTACAAAGTTTTATTATCATTGATTGTAAAATATATGTGAATATTTAGCAGACAAAAACCTCCCTTTTAATCAATTAACCATTGTTTTTTTCTTTAATTCAATAAAAATTAAATGGTACTTTTTATTTTTCTTAATCTGATTCTGTGCTTTGAAATTTTAAGATTGTCGCCTACAGGTTTTAGAGAGGAACAAACTAATCATTTCACTAAAATGAAATCTGACAAAGCTGTGTGTGTGTGTGTGTGTGTGTGTGTGTGTGTGCCATAGAGACACAATGACTCTCAGTGTGTCTCATTGTGCTTTCTCATGATGTAGATATGCTTGGCTGGTCTCTCTCTCCCTATCTCTGTCTCTTTCTCTCTCTACCGGGTGATTGGGGCCTCTCTCTGCTGCACTCAAGGCTCTAATGAGCTCCTGGGGGGAAATTAGCGCTTGCATAATAAGCAAACCCCACTGTTTACACAAAAATCATGTTGCGTACATCTTTCCTGCTCTTTTTTTCTTTCATATTTACTTCACTTTTTTTGCATTGTCCTTGAGGTATTTCATACCATGAAAGTGATTTAGTCCATGTGATTCTTGGCTACACTTGATGACAGTCTTCATCATCCCATATTTATTTTAGTTGTAAATTGCTCAAGAGCTGTAACCAAACTAAAAATACTCATAATTGGACAGAAACGTTGAAATGCAGAATAACAAACACAAAAATGGAACCAAAGATGAACCCTCACTCTACCCTTCCAACATAGCAACAGGAGCTCAGCGTTCTGACAGGCGACGCTCACCTCAGCACATTACCACTATCTCTTCACAATATGAAATAATGCTACGTTTGAGGGCCCTCTCAAGAAAACTTGCTGCTTCGGTGCTCACCGTTCTGTGGATATGAAAAGGGTGAATAGACAAGTGTTGAGCTGTGAAATGTTAACACAGCACCATAAGAGCCGTAGTGTCCCTGCTGGCCTGTGCCCAGACAGTACAGGCCCGTTTAAAACCACTCATTAGTGTCTGCACACTTATCATTTGTCTGAGCAGCGCTATGCAATGAGAGCTAAGGGGCATGTGGGAAGTGAAGGGGAAAAGAGAGCGAGAAAAGGAAATATTTAACTTCGTTTGAGTGGAAATTATGGCATGTTAATGGTTAAGTGCAATTTTAATTTGTGAAGTTATGATTCAAGATCAGTCTTTACCATTTGTTTTGAATATCGCATTAGGCTATATAAACAATTTCTTGACCCTGGCAAAGCCTGACATATAAAATAATTGTCAGAAAACTGTGCAATACAATGATGACAGAGACGTACAAATAAATATTCCTCAAAAGCCTGTGGTATCATATTTGATAGCCTACATTTTTTTATTTTTTTCTAAAAATAATGTATGGATAATAATAGTAAATCTAAGTTGCTTCGGTCCTGTAAATGTTCATCTTGAAATATTAATTACAAGTAGTTTTTACGTTTACTTATTACTTGTTCAATCATTAAAGATTTCACAGCAAAAAGACACAAAGACACATTTTTAGAATTATACTATAAAGGCATTTTGCTTACGAAAATAGTATGATGATAAATTGGAGGGCAGGGGGCAAAATTGTGTACAAGTTTTTCAGCAAAGTTTTGATTATTTAGAGGCCTTAGAAATTAAGATATCAAATATGATACAGTATAGGATTTATAGTGGTAAGACAAATACTCACTGTCAGTGCATGAACATGTTCTTTATCTGAGTAAGATGCACTATATACTGAACTCATATTACTGGACAACATTTATTAGACTGTTAAATCAGCTATAAAAGTCATCAGACGGGATATGAAGTCAATCATCTTGATTTATGTCGGCGTGTGAGCTTGGTGTTATAGTGTGAGGTAGCCTAAAGGCCGCGCGAGATACACGCAAAAATGTTCCCTTCTATGGCACGTGCCAGCCAGGTGCCTCTCTGGGCGCGAGCTTGGTTCACTGGAGTAAGGCGCATCATCCATCTCTCCTGCTCTGACTAGATTACCGGAGACTTCGGCCTTCGCTCACTACGGCGATGTGAGAGCGGCCCATAACGACGAAAAGCAGCCATATGGTGTCTCTCCTGCAAGTGAGTTTCTGTTTAAGATTGATTTCGGGGAAGATTGAGGTGGTTACACTTACATGAAGAGAGAAAAAAGATGGTGGAGTTTTGTTAAAGTGCAAGGGTGATTGAAAAATGTACTCAAATACAGTGTGCGGCACAACGATGGCATTGGCAACGTTACATATAGCCTAGCCTACACAATCAGTTCTATTATTATTAATCAGCAAGAAATTAGGTAGGTTGGGTAAAAATGTTTACGTGTTAAACCTTCCCAAACCTGTTTAAAAGCCGTTTGCCATTATTAAAATTATTCGATAAGAAATGTGATTGGCGGCCATTTTGTTTATTGACTTGTGTTGCAACACAGGACACAATTTTAATTCAAGCCTTGTTTTTTTTTTTTCTGCTGAAACACACACACACACACACACACACACACACACACACACACACACACACACACACAAATTAAAAACACAATTTTAGTCAAAGTGGAAAAAGTTATTAAAAAGTGTATGCATGCCTAAATAGTGCTATTAAAAACAGTATTTTACTGTGCTAATGCTTAATGAACATGCATTCTGTTTTAATTAATTGCAGTACTGCCTTAATCGCTTGTAAACATTGTCAGGTTTAAAGTTTCCTAACACTGTGGTGGCCTGTATCATCATTTTTGTGCTTTTGTAGAAAACAAATTCATATAGCTCACAAACTAAGTGAAGGCCGTGACAATTGAATAAAGGAGCAGAGCGTAATCTGTATCCTTCTCTGTCAGACACAAAATTATTCTTTATCTGCTCTTGGCAAAGGACAACGTCTTCAGGCCCAATATTTGTAAACCTTGCCAATTTCGGAATATAGCTCCTAAAACCATGCCCAGTGACAAGCAATTAGAGGACAGCTCAGTGGTAGTTATTTCTTTAAATGCTATGGCAAAAAGAGAGGTGAGAGAGAGCAGCAATTAAAAGGGAAAGCGGTGAGACACTGCAGATTGAATTTTAATTGCCATATGAGGAACCATATTAGGAATGTTTACTTTAACTGATGTTTGCTTTAACTGTGATGCTTGAACAGGAGTGGAGTAATTATAACGGCCTCTGAAATTAAATGAACCGCCTGCTGAATTTGATTTGTGTTTTAGGAGCGAGTGACAGAGATATTGACATCATTTTATCTCCTTTATCGGGGTTATGCGCTCACGTCACACCAACGCTCATAATTATGCAGCATCATCAACATCTGCTGCAGGTGGCTCGGTTTATGAGTGCTTGATGCTGTGCAGGGTATTTTGCTTCTAATTTGATGCTACAGTGTTATTTATCCAGAGAAGTGGTGTTTGAATATTTCAGACCAATAATTGTGCTTGGTTTAAAAAAAAAAGAGACCCAGTAGGCTTACATCCAATAACAGATAGAGATTGTAGAAATGTACCTTCCTTGTGTGGTGGTAAATCATCCTCAAATCATGAATATATCTCAACGAGTGACAAAACACAATTTAAAAGAGACATTTTTACCTTAGAAGTGTTCTCTTGTGAGCTAAATCACCTTTTAGTTTAATCTCAAATCTACATCTTGACATTTGTCAAGCGATGTATTCCAGGATTTTCTGTTTCTCCCTGCTTTATTTCACTTGTGTGAAAGATTGAAAGTGTTTAGTTGATGTTGAGTCTATCAATGTTAATGTTTCTGAACAAAAGTTATTCATGCCTCATGAAGAGAAACACACAAACTGCAAATACATCACCAATCAAACAAAAACACGTCTTTATTCACATATTATTTCCATGAGTGTTGTCGCAAGTCTCTTTCTCACTGAAAATTTTGGAGTTAATTACTTAATGCAAATTTACTGTTGTGCAAAAAAGCAGAAAGCACAAGCTTTTGTGTCAGGTTATGATGTTGTAACGCTAAATGTAGGCTAACTGCATTGTATTATGTGCCTTACGATCCAGCGAAACCCATTTTGAGATCCACCATCAACTGAGGTTCGCAAATCTCAGTAGTTTTTTTTTTTTTTTTTTTTTTTTTTTTTTTTTTTGATTGGTTACTTAAAATGAATGGAGAATAGGATCGGCGCCTATGGAGTCTATTGCTTTTTCTGTTGACTGCCTTGACCCCGTGAAATCAAAATGAGAGTTTTGTGGTTTTTAGTCCATGTCAGTTAGCTTTGAGACTATAGTGTACTCCTTTTGATTATTGATTAAATTCACTTTGGCAGATAAACATATTTAAAATTAGCAAATTTAGTGATGGCTATTCCTGAACAACACAGTTTTTTTTGTCCAATGAAATGCTCTCTAGAATGACAGTGTCCCACCCCCTAATACCCCCTGTCAACTAGCAAGTCACAAATCATGGTTCATAACTTTGACTACAATTTAATGGTTCATAATTAGATATAGATTCTATTTTTTTTTTTGCTTAAAGCTGCAGTCTGTAAGGTTTGCCTCTTTGTTGCCATCTCTGTTGGAAACCTGAAATTGCAGTTATTTGCATAATTATTATTTAGGTTGGTTGTGCATCGGCACGGCTCCTCAGCGCGGATGAATCTAATGTTTTGAGGAGAATGTGTGGCTGTCAGTCACCGCACCAGTGTGGATACTGTACTTTGAATCACAGATTGTAGTCTTGGAAGTATGACCAAAATAAGAATTTTCACTGGAAAATGCCATCTGAACAAGTAAGTAACATGTCTGCCACTTTTGTTCTGACCAACTGATGGAAAAAAAAAAAAACAGTATTACAATAAACCGCGCTACCAATGGTGATTAAATCTAGCGATTGCTTAACTCATATCACATCAAACTATGCAAATTATTATTATTATTGTTATACTTGGTTGTCAAATTGTTACTGTTAACAACATCAGCTTTGTGTGACTATGTGTATTTAGCGTACAAATTCTTTTGCTTTTGACTACGGGTGAATCTCCATCACTGATGATTGTCATTTTGGACCTTTCTGGATTACAATTCGCCATCAAAATGACAAGTTTAATTATTCCAGCTACTGTGAGAAAAGGCTATAAATGATCCGCCACCTGCAGCGTCCGGGACTCCTTCTTTATGTATACAGACGTGATGTGAAACCTATAGTACCACTCAAATTAGAAAACATTATTAAAAAGGCTTACCATTGTGAATTGGGCTGGTTATATACTTGCTCAATAATTGATTTTGGATCATTTTAAACCAAAAAAAGTTATGGACTGCAGCTTTAAGTATGTCACACCCAAACTTTTAATAGGAAGGAATGCTGTTATTGTTCAGGTGACTTCATTGGGGCTTTTAAAGGTTACTTTTTTAAACGAATGCTAGAAAATAACATTGTGAAATAAGTGGATAGCAAGATAACTGCGGTTATATGAAATTTAAAGAATTTGTCATATTCATTGTCAACAAGCTCTAGCTTATTTCTGCATAGGCTACTGAGATTTTGCTCTTTCTTTTATTGGGCATGAATGATCGAAAGGCAATTAAGTCATAAATGATAGACACATTTTCTGGGTTGGATGCATTTGAAATGTTTTTATGTACAAATTATGTGGTTAATGGTTTGAAGTGAATTTGAAGATTAATTCTTTCTCCATTTTTTTCCGTGGGGAAATAAGATTGTGAACTGCAGGGATATTGATGATATTGCCAAATGACCAAACACCAAAACACTTTAAATATTTAAAATGTGGGGAACTGATGTTTCAGCAGATTGTCACCTTTTAAAGCCAGACAATATGTCACCACACGTGTTAACTGCTCTCCAATGTCAGTCAGATGATCAGTTGGAGACCTGTGGTAGAAAATGTGCTTGTGTGTTCGCTTATGTCTTTAATTATTTAGAAAATACGTCCTTTTTTGTCTTACCGCTGCATACTTTTGAACAGACAGCCATTTTAAATGTTATGTCATGTTATGTTATCTCAGGAGGGCTTCGGATTTTCATTTTTTCACTAGTCTTATAACAGTCTGAGTGATGTTTAGTGATTGTTCAGTGTCTCTCAGTGTTTTATTTTTGCCTTCTGCAACTTGTGGGCGAGAAGGCCTATTACGTTAATGGGGAACAATTGAATGTTAGTGTCACAAATTATCTCTGCGAATGATATCATTGTGCAAATTAATCCCCTTCCCATTAACAACGCAGGCGTGCTTAAACTGAGAGAGAGAGAGAGAGAGAGAAAGAAAGAGAGAGGTTTTAATCATGCTCATAATTAGTTTATGTGTGCTTCATTTAGCTACAACATGTTTATACAAGTCCTGTTGTACTCACTTCAGCAGGTTAATGTGTTTTCTGTTTACAGACAAAAAATGCAATTATCTCTTTAATCAAATTAAGCGGATTTTGAGTGCCTACATCTAGTCTGTCGTCTACCACATTTAAGAAACAAGAGTGTGTTATCATACATCAGCATTTCAGAAAATATATTGTCATTTGCTCTGTGCTGCTTTGTGTTTTTTTCTTTTCTTTTTTTTTTTCTTCTAATTGTCTGTCTATAGATGTCAGAATGAGTTTGTGAGAATAAGAAAGGGAGTGTGATTTCAGAGAGCATGATCTGGCTGAGTGGTGCCATAATTGGGAGGAATGACTTGGTTTTGACTGGAGCGAAAACACAATGCATGGAATATTACATTTATTTCCCGACGCTTTTCTAAGAGCTCTTTAGCAGCCCTTAAACTGTCACCAGGCTCAAGTTTGTCATTACTATAAAGGGCTGCAAATCTACAAGTCATCAAATATGGATGCAGGACCATGGAGGGAGGGAAATTTATGTGGAGAGAGGAGAATAATTGTATGACTGCCTAAGTATTTTAGATAAGTCCTATTTACGCCACAGAAAGCAGCACAGAGGGGCGGATAAGAGGAAAGTGGGGCTCAAACGTAATGTTTCTCGTTGTTTCAAGAGGGTTACGATCTGATGCAGTCATTTGAAGTGAATTTAATTCTCTATTGCTTTAATTGCAGATGAACTGCTTTCAAGCAAATTATGCTATTCTGAAAGCTCAATCGTGATGATTAGGGATGGGTATCGACCAGTGTGTAGGGATTTGTTTTTTAATTATTTTGTATTGGAAAAACATTTTATTTATTTAACATTTTATTTATTTAAGATTTTACACTTTCATTTTTGCCTAATTTTACATTTAGATTACCTTTGGCATTAACCTACTGCTCACCTAAAGTTAGGGATGCACTGATTTGCCATGCAATTCTGGCCACTGACAAGCTGGCAGTTATTTTCGTATTATGGACAATTTTTTAAATTCTATTTTTTTTTTTTTTTTTTTTTAATTTGTAATGTGTTTTATTTTTTATTAAATGATTAATTTTTATTAAATATCTAGTGATGGGCGATTTCAAAACACTGCTTCGGAGCTTTACGAATTGAATCAGTGGTTCGGCGCCAAAGTCACGTGATTTCAGCAGTTTGACACACGATCCGAATCAATGATTCAAAACAAAAAATTTGTAAAGCTTCGAAGCAGTGTTTTGAAATCGCCCATCACTAGATATTGTTGAAAAGTCATTATTTTGTTTTTTTTTGGCACACACAAAGTATTCTCGTCGCTTTATAACATTAAGATAGAACCACTGTACTCACATGAACTGTTTCAAATATGTTTTTAGTACCTTTCTGGGCACTGAAAGTGTAGATTAACTTGCTGGCAAAAGAGCCCTCACTGAGCCATCAGATTTCTCGCAGTTACGCTTTCTTCCTAAGTTGAATACAGAAGGCCGTCTGGCAGAAGCTAAATAGTTTACTTTATAACTAAATATGTATATTTTTCTTATACAAATTCATTGCTTCACTTCAGAAGGCCTTTATTAACCCCCTGGATCCATGTGGAGTACGTTTATAATGGATAGATGTGGATGGAGGCACTTTCTTGAGCTTCATACTCGTTGGTCCCATTCATTGCCATTATGAAGCTTGGATGCGTCAGGATATTTATTAATATAACTCCGATTGTGTTCATCAGAAAGAAGAAAGTCATATACACCTAGGATGGCTTGAGGGTGAGTAAAGTAATTTTCATTTTAAAGTGAACTAACCCTTTAATACAATATTATGGAATTTTATTTTTGGTAATTTATTGGTTATATAATGTTATTCGTTTCGATGTTGTTTGTTTTAGTGTCCCTATACAAAGCTTGTGTGTGGAGGGACCATGTTCCATTATGAGATCCCAGAGCCCTGGATGTGCTCTTCTTCAGCAGTGCACAGTCTGACCCTCAGATAACTGATTTCCTTTCCCCCCTTGTGCCTGTGAACAGAGGGTCCTGGGCATTAGCTGTCTAGTTGCAGTGACACTGACTTCTCCATTCTCACACGTGCCAGTACAATCCGTTCCATCTCTCACATACTTTGGTCCCCGCAGCCATTGAAGATGATGAAAACTTCCCTAGTGACATTTAGTAACCTTTTCCACCAAGAGACAGGGGGATGGAGATCTGAAAGACTGAGAGGGGGAGCGAGGGAGGGGCTGACATCTATACGTGGCATTCTTCTTTGTGTCACCTCGCCACATGTCCTCTCTTCCTTACCTTTTTTTTTTCAGCCCACCTCAGTCCTTGGCACTGGCCATTATGAGCTGTATTGTGCGGAAGCTCCATCCACAGTAATAGCTTGTGTTTGTGAAGCCAGTGTGACCATGAAAGACGTTTCGGGAGGGGTCTCTAAATATGTCACAGTGCATCAGGAACAACAGGAACATCTCTCATAATAGTCTGTTGACTATTATCAAGTAAGAATTGCTAATAGTCTTGTCAAATAAGGGAGACAACCTTGTCCTGTGATGAGAGAGGCCCGATAAGGTCCCCTGTGGTATTAGTGTTATACCTATTCAAACTTAACTGGAAAAACTAAACCATTTCTTGTCATCACTGACACATTTAAAACATCCGGTACTGTGGGTTTTTCTGGAAATGTGTGTACTCGCTGAACCTCTGCTTCTCGTAAATACTACAGTGCATTGTGCACATTATTTTTTTGACAGATATCGATGTTGTGATATTCAAATGATGTGGATTTGAAAACCGATGTATAATAAGATAATTATTTATTTCTTAGCCGGCAAGTATTCAGTGAAGGGATTGATGCCCATGAGTGTGTTGTTTTTAGTTCTAATATTCCAACCGACCGCCAGCAAGTTTTTGACGGACATGATAACGGGTTGTACAATGTTTGATTTTTTTGGTAATTATAGAACATGCTGGACACGTATGCTTTTTGTATAGTTCATTATACATATTTTACAGAATGCAGTTTATTTCGTGGCTTAAATAAATTACATGCTACTCAGAGACAGACTTAAGGCATTCAATTGCAGTAAGTCTTTGTTTCAAAGTCACTTTTTTGTTCCCATTGTGTGATACAGGATTAGAATATTTGAGCAATTGGTCACTTGAAATGCAGTTTGTTTGTTTTTTTTGTTTTTTTGTTTTTGTGGCTTAAATAAATTACATGTTACTCAGAGATGGACATGTTTGGCTTGTCAAAAATATTACATTCAGCTGTCGTTGACTTATGAAAATCTGTAATAAAGTAAACTTAATTTTTTACCAGGAAGGGGTGGTTTTGATGCACAAAGTTTTTATTTTTTTTATTTTTATTTTTTTATTATTATTATTTAAGCCCATGAAAATGCAGATCCTGTTGTAAATAATAGTGAAAAATCACTTTCTAAAACTGTTGTTCCATTATTACCCCTTAGCAGATTTTTACTTTTGGTGACTTTTGACTTTTGGTGGAATTAATACAGAGTGCGAATTGTGGGGCAGTTTGCAAAGTGTCAAATATTTTGGCACTTAACACTGGTTAAAAGATCTCCAAAATGATTTTTGGCCCAATTCCTACCAGTAAAATCAGAAATGTTGATTTGGAAGGGAATTAAATTACCAACCGACCACAATTTTTTTTTTTTTTTTTTTTTTTCCCAAAAAAAAAAAAATCTGATGACCACAAAATCACTGATTAGCACACGTAAATGTTGATGATTTTAAATGTTTGTGCAATATCCCCATGTAAAACAACCATCCAAATAGACTTGCAGTCTTATACCCTAACTCAGTAAATGTCACAAATTAGAGTATTACGCATTTTCAACCATTTTTGTCTTTTCTCCTGGGATTTTCTCTCCTCAGGCTGGTGTGAGAGTGAGTGTCCTGTGTTTTCTTTTGTAATATATGGAAAAAGATTCTGTGCTCCTGGGACAGGAAGTGAGTAATGGCCTGAAGGGCATTGGATTAAATACACAGAACCACAAACTCAAAGAGATGCTCCTCTGTGCCCTCTCGCTGTCTCTTCCTCTCAAACACACACACACTCACACACACGCTGACTATTAGCAGATTAGTCAGCTGTTTGATCTGATAAAGGAACCCTGCCGTGGCATGTCAAAGAGAGGAGGAGAGCACAGACTTGAGCCGTGGAGGGAGACGATTTCTGCCTTCTTCCTCATTGTACCCTAGATTCTACCATGCCTCCTTCCATGGTGGTTTCAGAGCAATGTGATAAGATTTTCCCACTATTCTCCTACCATGTTGCCCTTTTCAGCAATTTTATACAGGTAGTTTGTATAAAGGTTCAAAGTCCCTCTATGATAGCTCCTGCAGACCTTTCAGCTTTAGCTCAGTGATTTGATTTTTATGTCATAAATTGTATGGACATGTAAATTCGGTGTCTGTTGGTACCAGCAGGGGATGAAGTGCTGCAACCTAATAAGAGCGGAAAGGACGATCTGGAGATTTTGATGTTAAGACTTAAAGCATTCAATTGCAGTGCTATGTAAGTCTTTGTTTCAAAGTGTGTGTGATGCAGGATTAGAATATTTAACAATTGATCAATTGAAATGGCCTTAATTTAAGATAATTAAATAAGTAAATCAGTGAAAAGTTTTTACAAAATTCCTCTTTAAATTCAAAATATTGTTTGTTTGATATAGCATTAAACAACCCGGTCTCACTGTTAATACGTAGGTATCAATACGTAACATTTTTAGGTGCAAAACGTACATTTTTGTATGTTTGGATAGATGCTGAAATGTACAATATTGATATATTGACAACATTTAAATGTAAACATTATTACATATTTACAGCTAAAGAAACAAAATATTTACGAATCTTTTATATTGTTAAGATATTTGTATTATTGCCCTTTTACCATTTTATAGATTAACTGTAGATCCCTTAACCCTATCCCCAAACATAACCATTTTATAGAGGATATAAAAAGAAAATCTAAAACCTAATAGACAGAAATGTGTAGGAAAATGACACTTTTAGTAACAATATAGCATTAAAAAGATATTTTGAGCCGCTAAGCCCACTCCTACCTCTAAACCTACCCATAACCATTTTTAAAAATATGTCGAGTTATAAAGAAAAACACAACAGACAGACAACTGGAATCACAATCATTTATTTATTACAAAAATGTCAAAAGCGGTACCAAAAGTAGTTCAAATGATGATTTGCTGCAGTTGTAGTCCTCTCTGGCGGTAAGTTATTAATTGCTGAGAATCTTTTCCTGATCCACTCCGTGAAGGCGCACATTTCTCATTCAAGCACGCATCACCCAAAACACGGCATGTCGCAATCTGTTTCAAAGCAGGTGAGAGCCAACAAAGTCCCTTTCCAGGAGTTTACTCAGCGGCCATATTTGTAACGCCTCTGGGCAGCTATTTTGTGCTTCCAAGACCAAGTCCTATCTATTTGAGTGAGGGGAAACCTGAAATCTCAAAAACTGCTTGACCAAATCAGCAACAAAATCTTATGAACTGTCCCATAAATTTTATTTCTTTTGCTCAAATAGTGTAAAAAATCTAACTTTTCAGGCTAGACAAGCCAATGCACGTGCAGTCCTACAGTAAACGTGAATCTCAGGTTTCTATGACTTTACCAGTTGGCGATGACTCTTTTTATTTAGAAGGCAGGATGTATATTTTGTGTTGCAGTTTCTCCCATTCATAAGTAATAGGAGTGCACCATCTTTGTATATCTAGTCTTTGGACCTGATGAGCATTTGATATCACTGCCTTAAAATGTGTTGTAAAGCTTCCTGGGGCTGCAATTTTTGAATTAGTAAAGAGTGCTGGGTTTGCTGTTTGTGGTTGCTGCTGAGAATGGAGATGAAGATTGCAGAATAAAGATTCTTGAATTTGAATAAGTCTGTGGTAACCTAAGACCATCCAAGATCATGTTTTAAAATACATTTATAATACATTACCACCCAAATACAGGCCCAGTTCCAGAATCAAATAACTGCTTCTGAAATTAGTGAGGGTGCTCTAGTGAAGTGCAGATGTAATGTGTAGGCAATGGCTCCACCTTAACAAGAATAGCAGTGTACAGCAAGTCATTACTTTTACAAATAATTGGAATAGAATTTCAAAAGTCTGCATTGACATTGCTTACTGTGGATCTGTTTTGACGAGCCATACAGTATCAACTGACTGAGCTCTTTCTTTCATTTGAGAACCCTTGTAGAACCGGGCCTGAAACGCACTGACTGCAAATAGTCCTACATTAAACCAACCAAACAAACACACATATTCTTTCCGTTAGTGTTGTCGCGAGTCGCTCTCTCGCTGATATACCTGATGATCTTTTTTTCTCCATCTGTGCTTTTTAATTGTTGGACTATTTACACGTGTACAGTAGCTGAACGTTTTTGGCTGTTTCGTTGCATCTGAGCCAGGTTAACTGCATTGAGTTTATTTTATTTCCTTTACAGTTAATCACACTAAATTAAAAATGTTAAATTGACAGCCCTATATTTAACATGTAATTTAATTTGCCTTTCATATTGCCACATTTCATAAATTATAAAAAAAATAAAAAAATAAAAATGTAAAATAACAAAACAAAATCTGAGCTAATCCTAGCTTAAAAAAAGTGAAGGAAATAAAAATATGGAAAAAGTCCAGAAAGAAAGACACTTACTCTCTACTTAACTCTCTAGTATACTTTGGTTGCTCACGATTAGGGTTCAGTTTACTGTAAAAGTGCAAGCACACATACTTTGAAGGCTCACTTCTAGATTAGCAGTGGAAAATATTAACATTCTTGCCAGTTGAACTGAGAAACATGGCAAAAGCTTGATACAACTATAGCAATACAACTAGGCTACAGTGTCTTTTATTAGCTGGAATATTACATGTTAACTGAATTTCACTTGAACAGTGAGAAGTTCTCCACTAGTTGCACCATCTGAAAATGAGAATACTTTGAAGCTTTGGCTTCTCTGTATATTTTAGCTTAATTACAATTAAGAATCATTTCTGTCACAGAAGGTTTGCCTAATATACACACTATTTCACAGTTAATTTGACTTGCTGTTTATGTGTATGTCTTTGGAATACCCTGTTCAGTGTGTGACTTTTTGCTCCGTATTTAGTGTAAGTTATGTCCTTGTGGTAGAACGGCACAAGCTGTTTCCCCTCTGTCTGAGTGTTTTGGCCATGCTTGAGCACTGCTGCTCTGCTTGTTTCTTTAATAATCATTTTTAATGAGCTCTTCCTTATGCTATTCCCCTCTGCAGGCAGCTCAATTAATGCCTCGTTCCATATCTCCACATCTCGAGTGCAGAGAGCCCCCCCAGAGTACACCCCTCCCAACACACACACACACACTGATCCACAGCACAGACTTCCTGCTTTCCTCTCCCAGGGTCAGATAATATGGTGTTTTCTGAAATTATGCCCGATCTAATGTGAGCTCTCCAGGTGAAAGCGGTGCGGTTTGTTTTTCAAAGGTGTCAGGAACATGCTGTTTAAGTGCAGGGAAAATGGGAATAAAAATGCCACCAGGTGGGTCACTGTGTTTGCAGTAAACAGTTCAGAAAGAGGATTTGAAATGCACTCTGTGCTGTCAGAGGAGATTACAAATTCTCTTTAGGACTATATTAACTTTTCTGTTCTACCCAGGACAAGAAAAAAAAAGGATCTTAGTTCACACTGTAAAAAAAAAAATCCGTAGTTTTTACAAAATAATTTTGGCAGCTGTGGTTGCCAGAATAATTTTGTAAAAAATACAGAAAAACTGTAAACACATTTACAGAACAAACTGTAAATTTTACAGTATAAAACTATAATTTGCAAACAAGAAATTTTAATGTAAAGTAGTAAATTCAACAATGCACACTAATACTAAAATCATATATACTGACAACCACCATAATAATGCAGGTGGTAAAAGAGAAAGCCACATGATGAATCAAAGTTCATCACAAGTAGCTTTTTCACGTGCTGAAGTATATACTAATATAAAGAAGGTGCACAGAGTCATTCACGCAAATGCAAAACACCATTATGGTAACCCACAACACTTACATAATGCAATAAACATTTATTAAACAACAGAAGATGTAACATAAAACCATAATGTACATAACTGATAACAAAAACTATTAAGAAGCATGATTATTTAAACAAAATACTTTCAAATGTGGAGTGTCGCACAGGGAATTGTGGGAATATCAGTTTACAGTTTTTGACTGTAAATTATACATTGATTTGTTCTTTTTTACTTCTAAAAATTGTAAAAAATTTACAGCATTTTACTCTGAAAATTACATAAAATGTCTGGTTAGAGCTTTTACAGTTTTTCCCTGTATATAGTACGGGAACTTACTGTTAACCTATTAACAATTTTTTTCTGTAGCATTTTTACAATATTTTGCCGTTAAAATCACATTCATTTTTTACAGTGCACCTAAAGATGAAGAAATTGTCGTCATTTACTCACCCTTATGTCATTCCAAACCTGTAAGACTTTCGTTCATCTTAGTTTTACAATCTCTTTATGAACTTTTTGAAGCGTCAAAGTGGTAGCTGCATCGACTGTTAATGGAGGGACAGAAATGTCTCAGATTTCATTAAAATATCTTAATTTGTGTTTCGAAGATGAATGAAATTGTTATGGGTTTGGAACGATATGAGGGTGAGTAAATGATGACAGAATTTTCATTTTTGGGGTGAACTATCCCTTTAAAGTCTTAAAAGCCTTTTGTAAAAACTTATTTTACTTTGAAATGCCATTTAATTTGAAAGTGTACTTGTTCTGAGATTTTGCAATCAGAATCTCGATCAAATCTCCAGCTTTTTCCGGGTTTTTTAGATTTATGGTAAACTGAAAATGTTAAATCATTGACATTGAAATAAAATGGTTAATTTTAAGACAGTTCTCAAAGATCTACTTGTATATGCAGTTTCATCAACTTGAAAGGGATAATTCACCCAAAAATGAAAATTCTGTCCTCATTTACTCACCCTCAAGTTGTTCCAAACCTGTATACATTTCTTTGTTCTGCTGTATACAAAGGAAGATATTTGGAAGAATGTTTGTAACCATGCAGATCTCGCCCCCAAATGATGACAGAATCTTCATTTTTGGGTGAACTATCCCTTGAAGTACTAAGTGCAAGAAGTTTATTGAAGTGGATTATTTTTTGTTTGTGTGGATTAAATGCATGCAAATAAAAGTGTTAGACATCTAATGAAGTCATTTTGATGGAACTGTCCTTCGAGTTAGAGACTCAGTAATGCTTGTTGCCATGGCATCCTTTACCTTCAATCTGTTTGCTTGCATTTCAATGTCAGTTCTATTGATTGGCGCTCTATTGTCTGTGGCCCTGAAAATGGAGGCTGTGCCGTTCTGAGAAAAGCATAGACGGATTAAGAGATTGTGGGCCCTGGGCACGAAAACTGTTTTGACTTTTCTTTTCTTTTTTTCACTTTTCTTTTGATTGTCCCACACAGCTTGTGTTTATGCCATTTTCAGTTTCTCTGTAGAAAATATTAACTAAATCAACAAGCTTCTTTGACATGCAAAATTTCTCCTTCATTGCCAACTTATTGCACAAGAATACCATTTAGTTTTAATAATAATTAAAGACATTATTTTGTTATAGCATAATATAGTGTGATGCTGTATGGTTTGATTTATATTTATTTATTATTTAATTCATATGTATTATTTAGTAGTTTTTATTATTCAGCTACATTTTTTTTTTAATATCTAGTTCTCTTCAATTTGGGGATACTTTCCCCAGATAGCTAAAATATGCTGTAAAAAGTGTTTTTTTTTTTTTTTTTTTTTTTTTTTTTTTTTTTTCCTTAAGAAGCTATTTTACTGCTTAAGAAGCTATTCTGACTGTTAAAAAATGACTTATGTTAGTTCTGATCGTTTCATTTAGTCATATTAAATAATATATTTGATTTAATTAAACCAGATTTTTATTTTTTAGGTTGTCTGACAAACATTTTTATACGTATATGAGATTTCAATACATGCACTGTAGGGGTGTAACAATATATCGTATCACAATATATCGTAATACAAAAATGCTACAATATCGTATCGTGGATAGTGACAATACAGGTGCTGGTCATATAATTAGAATATCATCAAAAAGTTGATTTATTTCACTAATTCCATTCAAAAAGTGAAACTTGTATATTATATTCATTCATTACACACAGACTGATATATTTCAAATGTTTATTTCTTTTAATTTTGATGATTATAACTGAAACTAAGGAAAATCCCAAATTCAGTATCTCAGAAAATTAGAATATTACTTAAGACCAATACAAAGAAAGGATTTTTAGAAATCTTGGCCAACTGAAAAGTATGAACATGAAAAGTATGAGCATGTACAGCACTCAATACTTAGTTGGGGCTCCTTTTGCCTGAATTACTGCAGCAATGCGGCGTGGCATGGAGTCGATCAGTCTGTGGCACTGCTCAGGTGTTATAAGAGCCCAGGTTGCTCTGATAGTGGCCTTCAGCTCTTCTGCATTGTTGGGTCTGGCATATCGCATCTTCCTCTTCACAATACCCCATAGGTTAAGGTCAGGCGAGTTTGCTGGCCAATTAAGAACAGGGATACCATGGTCCTTAAACCAGGTACTGGTAGCTTTGGCACTGTGTGCAGGTGCCAAGTCCTGTTGGAAAATGAAATCTGCATCTCCATAAAGTTGGTCAGCAGCAGGAAGCATGAAGTGCTCTAAAACTTCCTGGTATACGGCTGCGTTGACCTTGGACCTCAGAAAACACAGTGGACCAACACCAGCAGATGACATAGCACCCCAAACCATCACTGACTGTGGAAACTTTACACTGGACCTCAAGCAACGTGGATTGTGTGCCTCTCCTCTCTTCCTCCAGACTCTGGGACCCTGATTTCCAAAGGAAATGCAAAATTTACTTTCATCAGAGAACATAACTTTGGACCACTCAGCAGCAGTCCAGTCCTTTTTGTCTTTAGCCCAGGCGAGACGCTTCTGACGCTGTCTGTTGTTCAAGAGTGGCTTGACACAAGGAATGCGACAGCTGAAACCCATGTCTTGCATACGTCTGTGCGTAGTGGTTCTTGAAGCACTGACTCCAGCTGCAGTCCACTCTTTGTGAATCTCCCCCACATTTTTGAATGGGTTTTGTTTCACAATCCTCTCCAGGGTGTGGTTATCCCTATTGCTTGTACACTTTTTTCTACCACATCTTTTCCTTCCCTTCGCCTCTCTATTAATGTGCTTGGACACAGAGCTCTGTGAACAGCCAGCCTCTTTTGCAATGACCTTTTGTGTCTTGCCCTCCTTGTGCAAGGTGTCAATGGTCGTCTTTTGGACAACTGTCAAGTCAGCAGTCTTCCCCATGATTGTGTAGCCTACAGAACTAGACTGAGAGACCATTTAAAGGCCTTTGCAGGTGTTTTGAGTTAATTAGCTGATTAGAGTGTGGCACCAGGTGTCTTCAATATTGAACCTTTTCACAATATTCTAATTTTCTGAGATACTGAATTTGTGATTTTCCTTAGTTGTCAGTTATAATCATCAAAATTAAAAGAAATAAACATTTAAAATATCTCAGTCTGTGTGTAATGAATGAATATAATATACAAGTTTCACTTTTTTTAATGGAATTAGTGAAATAAATCAACTTTTTGATGATATTCTAATTGTATGACCAGCACCTGTATGTATTGTGTGTAGTTCACCCAAAATGAAAATTGCTGTGAGAGGAAAAAACCCAAGTTTACAGAGTTGTAGTCTCAGTACTACATTAAACTACTATATATAATGTTGAATATAATGTACAATAATGCAATGGGGGAATATTTGTGGGTCCTAATAATGCCAAATGTCTTGTGTTACCAGTAAAGTCTATTAATTTCCACTCCCAATGTAATACCAAATTTAGCATTTTAATCAACAGTACATTTTTTTGTTATCCTTTTACCATATGTCTTGGAGTGTCGCAATAATATCGTATCTTGAGTTCAGTATCGTGATATGTATCGAATCGTGACATGAGGGTATCGTTACACCCCTAATACACTATTTTGTGGGTAGTTCTATGCAGGTTAGACCTTGACCCCATATGTAAACATATTTAATATGCAGTGCTGGGTAGATTACTTACAAATTGTAGTCTGTTACTGACTCCAAATGACAAAAATTGTAGTTAGTAACGTAATCTACTATATTGCACACTTTAGGCTATATAATCTATTGACACTCCTTAAAAGTTAAATAATTTCTGTAAATCCAGTGGTCAAATGCTTTGGCCTCTCAATTTTCTATGTAATTATAGCCACTTGACTAGTGACTGAGCTAGAAGCCTTTCTGAAGGCTTTCTATATAAGTGATATGCTTTTTTAGAAAGAAAAATTTTAAATGTGAAAAAGAATTAGGTAGAATCAATAAATTATGAATGATTTACTGCCATTGTGTGAATAATATGTAATCAATAAAGTAACTGTATTCTGATTGAGTATTTTAAAATGTATATTTTATACTATTTAAAATATTTGGATTACGTAATCCAGATTACCTTCCTTCCCAGCACTGTTAATACAGTACGTATGTACTTCATATACCCACATATACTGTTCTATTCAATGTCAGGTTATAGGAGTTGGATAATGTCACAATACTGATAGTAAGTTGTCTCTCTCCAAGGCTGTGGTATTTCTGTGGTCATGAGTCAATGCACTAACCATTTTAGTGCACTGTCCTTTTCCCTGCAAAACTCTGATCACAATATCTCTCCACAGGCTTTCTCATTGAGCGCTTGAGATGAGAAACTCGGCAAAGGTTTACTGTAGTTTTTTCCTATGAAAGTTTTGCCAATCAATTTCTGAGTATATGCAGGCCTGACAGATCCCACATCATTTCTCCGTTTGACTGACAGCCCTTCTCATTTTCTCACGACGCTTGCAACCTGATCATGGACGGTATGTGTGTGAGAATGCCGGGAAGCTTTTGTGTGTGTGTGTTTGAGTATGCATGTTCCTTTGTAGATATATAAAAAAAAAAAGAAAATCCAATCTTTGAACAGCATATTCCTGTCTGTCTTTGCTGGGTGCTTTCCTTTAAAGTCTATATATTTGGGGGTTGAGCTGTGATATCTTGTCCTCTGTAAATCAGTTCTTATGTCAAGGGGCTGTCAATTTAATTCAATCTAAATATGTTTTCTTTTGTGGGCTGTCACATAGGCGATGCTGAACAGAGCACAACTCTCCTCCCCTTTTTAAGACGGTAATGTAATGAGAGACACAAGGCAGATCTGTGGGTTTGCTTGTTTCGTCAGTGTTTTGGTTCACGTGAGTCCAGACTATTGAAGGCTATTGAAAATTACTGCTTAAAGCAGTCTCTCTCAGTCACCCCATCCCATCTCAACACACACTCACAAAACTAAATTAGTCCACACACACAAGCGCTGAGCAATGATTATTCCTAATGGAGGGCGATTTACCGTTGCAGGGGTGCTAACGTTTTTATAATTGACTTCTGATCAGCCGGATGCCGAGCAGCAGAGACAGATGTTGTGGCTCATTTTGGCTTGTCGCAGGGCTTGCCAACCATAATTTGGAACATTCCCTGCACCTGTGCCCTGTCCTCTCCAGTTACAGATGGGTAACGTGTAACCTAACCCATTGAAATCACCGTTGTCACCAAACTGTAAACCAACTGTAAAAGTCTTGTTGGTCAGAGTTGTGCGCCATTCACAAGTGAATGCCTTTTAACTAGAAAAGCAAGATTTCTCCAGGCAACCATTGAATAGTGGTTTGACAAATCCTGTAAAGTGTATTTAATTTTCTTGCAGATAATATAATATTAATGAAATAAAAATGCCAGTAAGTGTACTTAAAGTACACTTTTATTTCTTTTAAAATGTGCACTTTGTAATAATGTCAAATTACAAGTATTACTTTAAAGTACATTTTAAATCATTGTTTTAAAGTCCCCCTGTAGTGAAAATCAAGTTTTGTAATATTTATATATATATATGTAGTGTTTTTTTATATGCTTTAAGACAAACCATATGCAAATTCATAAGTCAACACCATTGCTGAGTATTTTCTCTTTAAAACTGCAGTAAACCAAAGACCGTCTCAAACCCACGGTTTAAAATCGCTGGTGTTTCTGACTTCACAAACTATCTTGTAATTAATCACGTCAACGTGCCGGCGGGCTTTAGCATATCATTAACTGACCATGCAAGGGAGTCTCAAAAGAAAGTTATTTTTCTATTGATATCAAAAATTGGGTAGATTTAGCAATATGGTGGGTTTTTGATGCATATTGTTAAGATGAACTATATGCCTTTCTCCACTGACGTTCTGAGTTGTTCAAAGCGTTTCTAGGGATATTGATTGTTAGAAGTAGGGCTGGACGATTAATCGAAAAGTAATCGAAACTGAAATTCAGAACCTCTAACCGACGTAATTTTCAAACGACTTTAATATTTTTTGTAATGCATTGAAATAAACATTGTGATGTGTTGACTAATATACTAAAGTTAAGTACTTGTTTTTTTTATTATAACTGCTGTGTTTTATGTAATATTACATTTAAAGTAAATATATTTTAAATGTATTGAATTGCAGCTTCATCATAACAAATAATTACAAATATATTTAAATACATGACATACAAATTTCTATAGAAATTACATTAAATTTTAGTTTACCATAAATGCTTGTCAGTACATTAGTCAGTACACTAACCATATTTCAAAGGCAACATAATTATGAAATTAAATATAAAGATTATAAGATAAATATAAATACTTGTGTCCTAAAAGCATTTGTAACAAATTGCATGTAATTTAATTTAAACTATAATTTTCATTTAATAGTAGTTAGGTGTTCGAAATCAGTTCAGTTTGCACTTAAGTATATTCTTTTAAAATAATAATAATAAAAAAAATACTTATTACTAAAATAATATAAAGTATGCTTAAATATATGTCTTTAAGGGCAATAAAATAATAAAATTATACATCACAGCTGCTGATATATAAAGCTAAAGATAGTCTTTAGTTATAAAGATTTAAACTTTCAGGCTCTTGCTTCATCTGTTCATTCTGTTTATATTAAAAAATGACAATTCTGCCATCAGTTACTCACCCTCATATCATCCCAAACCTGTATGATTTTCTTTCTTCTGTGGATAAAAGAAGAAAAGATATTTTGAGAAATGTCTTAGTGTTTTGTTTTGTCCATATAATGCAAGTCAAACATTTACAATATCATCCTTTGTGTTCCGCAGAAAGTCATAACATAAGTGTGAGTAAATGATGACACAATTTTGGGCTGAAATCCTGTGCAAAACAGCCTTTTGTAGTAGAGTTCTAGGACATAATTCACCCATAGAAGTCTAACTGTCTTCACATGTGTAAGCTAACATTATAAATGCATTGCATATATCATCTCTGATTGATTGAATCTCATTTATTTAAAAACCAGTCCTCCAGAGAATGGCATTAATGGAAGAGATGGAGGTTTGGAATAGATTGAAAGGTGTAGAGGGATAATCTGTTCAGAGCAGCATGGTCTTGGCCTTGTGTTCACACTCCTTCAGCACTGCATGATGGCTTTAGAGCCGATTCCTCCCTAGAGAGGTTTTCGTCTTTAATAACAGCACGATATCCTGTAGAGACCATTAAACAAGTTCATATCTACTGAACCACAGATAGGGAGTGAATTACAATGAATGAAGCTAATTTATAACTTGAGGTGATAATCCCTGATTGGGATAGTAGTTGGTAAATGGGACAGAAATTTGGTTTCAAGATAACAGAGCAGATTTTTGGTGAGTTTCTTTTTTTTTCCCCAATGTATCAATGCATTGTGTTTTGATAATTTAAATGCATTTTGATTCATTTATTTTCATTTAAAAGGAAGTGTCATTGAAGTACTCTCAGTGAAAAGCAAAACTGACCAAGAGCGTACCTTTTTTTTTTTTTTTTTTTTTTTTTTTTTTTTACATAAAAATTAAAAATAATAGTTTATACATGTAGTGTTTGTGTGTGTGTGTGTGTGTGTGTGTGTGTGTGTGTAACTGGTCCCTTGGGTGTATAAAAATCCCTCATTTCACCAATTAGGTGACCAAGGCACTGCAGGGAAGTTGGATATAAATAATGTACCCGTGTCGTGAAGTCAGCCACTGTAACCTTTTTCTAGCTCTTTAAGACGTCATTTTCAATGAAGCTGCAACTCCATCACTTAGCACAGAGTGAGAGAGAGGCTGGTGGGAGGGATTCGAAAGGAGACAGGCGGAATTGCACAGCCTCTTAGAAGGTCAAACCTGGAGATCAGGTCTATCAGCTGCCTGCTTGTCATCTGTTGCCTATGAAGGAATAATGAAGGGAAGAAAAGGGAAAGAGCGGAAAACATTGTAGTCCAACTGAAGCAGATGTTAGAAGGACAAAAATGACAGATATGAAAGAAGGGAGAGAGGAAAACTACCAGTGCATTAATTCTCGACTTGGAGCCATTGACTTCAAAATAATAATAATTCTCAGTTTTTTTTTTTTTTTTCTTCTTATCAATTTTTTTAGACATGCACAGCCTATCTGAACATGTAACCCAAGCATTTAGAGCACATGCTTGCGCTTCACTAGTCAAAAGCTGTGCTTGCAATGGAATGCTTACTGAATAAATCTGGATGAAATGGTAAATTAAACAGTTGCCATTATTCCACAATAAACATTTAAATTAGTAGCCACAATTTTCAAAGTGGTCTCAAACGTTCCTCCTCACCGCGCATTAGGACGATTTAGACACACGTCCTCTTCCAGGCAGATTTGTAACCTCTTTAGGAACTTCTTAATTATTGCCCTGATAGTGGAAATGGGGATTTTCAGTGCTTTAGCTATTTTCTTACAGACACTTTCTATTTTGTGAAGCTCAACAATCTTTTGCTGCACATCAGAACTATATTCTTTGGTTTTTCTCATTGTGATGAATGATTAAGGGAATTTGGCCTTTGTGTTTCCACATGTTTATACTCCTGTGGAACAGGAAATCATGGCTGGACAATTTCATGATCACCCTGGTGTGCTAAAAAAAATTAAATATGAATGGGAATATACTTCAGAGGTATTTTACTCATAAAAAAATTCTAGGGGTGCCAATAATTGTGGCCAACGTGTTTTGGAGAAAAACATTTATATCATAATGTGATTTTTTTTTTTTTTTTTTTTTTTTTTTTTTTCTCCCCACTTTCAATTCTTTTCCTTTAATGAAAGGAATTTTTGCTAATTTTATGAATTAAAGATCAAAAGGATAAACAATGCAGATTTATTTTTATAGTTATCTTTGATCATATTTACCAAGGGTGCCAATAATTCTGACCACAACTGTATATGTATGTATGAAGAAAGATGCCATGTTTTCAGACCTTAAACAATGCAAAGAAAACAAGTTTAAGTATTAATTTTTAAACTACATGATACTAATGTTTTACCTAACAGTTTAGAAATCAATATTTAAAAGTGTAGGTCGTATCCAGTGGTGATTTTCTTGTTTACAGTTATTTGAGGTGACCTTTTCGAATGAACCTGATAGTGGTTCTGAAGCTTTTTGGCAAAATGATTTTCGTGAAACATTTTATTCAGCTTGCTTAATTTGGGCAATCTCATTTAAGAAAAAGAAACAAATTTGTCTTGTTCTACCCCACCCTAATCAGACCCACATAAGGTAGAACACACGGGCACAAAGACAAACACCTCTTTACTCATCTCATTACAAGCTTGAGGCTTTAAACCATCATGCAGTTTTGTGGATATGGAAATCATAACAATGTGGATCACAATTTTCATCATCACAGTAAACCATATCTCTGACAGGCTGGAATGACTTTGAAGAGTGGGAATAGAAATTACCCTTGAAGATTTTTTTTTTTTTAAGCACAATAATATCCTTATAAAAAGCCTTATAAAATTCTTTTGAGCTTTGTGGGCAGCAGTAATATTCAATTTTACATATATTAGAAGCTCTTACTACTTACTCAAACCACCTTAGCATCATTGATCTTTAATGAACTCAAACCTGATTCTGAAATCTTTCCACATGGCAAACAAATTCATCTGTAATATATTTTAAAATGTAATTTATTGGCAAAGCTGAATTTTCAGCAGTCATTACTCCAATCTTCAGTATCAATGTTGAAAAGCTGTTGAAATGCTGCTTAAGTTTTTTTTTTTTTTTTTTTTTTTTTTTAAACTGTGATATGGTTTTTCATGATTATTTGATGAATAGAAAGTTCAAAAGAACAGCATTTATTTGAAATAGAAATCTTTTGTGACATTTTAAATGTCTTTACTGTCTTTCGATCAATTTAATGCATCTGACTGAATACAAATAACCTATATACTGTAATTTTGCATATATAATACAGTGTAACATTATTTTGCCATTCCAGTGACAGCATATAGTTTATTATTATTTAATAGTAATGGGTTTTATTTTGTGTGAGGCATGTGAAATCTGTCATGTACAGTACATGTATTTCCCATTAAAGTATGTGAATGACCAGAGTGCTTTTTCGTTTTGATCTTGATATGACTATAGTTTCACTTTTTCATTTTGCTCTGGGTTGAGCAGGCATTTAGATAAATGGTAAGGTTGACCCAGAAACTGGAGCTACTGAGATCAGTCATGCTGTAAGAGCAATGCACAGCAGGGTAACCCATAGAGACAGTTTCTCCAAGTGTACCATCACACGCTTTGAATGAAACACAGCAGCCAAGTCATGTAAGCAATGAGTAACAAATAGCAATCAACTTTTGTGATCCAGTTTCCAATTCTCCATATTTAACAATGTCAGAAACTGCTCTTTACCTGTCCATAATATCAGTATTTTTCTTCCAAAGGTTACTACCTGGTGCTGCTGCTGTTCAAGATGCTGTTCAAGATGCATGCTTCGTAAATAAAACTGATGGATGGATAATGTTTTAAGCGAATGAGGGAATTGGAACAACATGATAGCTGCATTCGCACCCCTTCAGGCAGGTTCCCCGGGGAACACGCTCTACTACAGTCTTCCCCCATCCACTCCACAGTTCTGAGATGCACAGAGATGATAACACACTCTGGTAAGTGTGGTGGCCTTGATCTTTCTACCTCTACATATCTCTCCATTCTATGAGAGAAGACGAGAAGAAAAAGACCCTCTCATACATTCAGCTGTAATCTGTGATTTGGGCCACACCATCCACCTCCATTATCACCTCCTCTCCCAAAGGAAGAGGGAGAATTGCATTTACCACTGAACTCACCTTGGCTGCTTGCAATATCGCATACACATATTGATAACATGCAGAGGGTTGGAGGGATAATTCATCCTTCAGTCATTTCAAATGGAATAGAGAAGGGAGATGGATATAACTTGCGTAATATTTTATAATATAATGTGGCGTCCAGGGCTTCCCAGAATGCATTGCAGATAGAATAGTTTTGATCTTTAATGCACTAATTATTTGTCTTAAAATGTAATAGTTGGCCATTCTGCTGGTTTCTGTAATCGGACACTAGCATGTGTTTGCTGTTGTTGTGAAATGTTCGCTGTTGAGCAGTTTTAAAGCACCAGAAGTTGTGTTGGGAATGATTGTTATATTATTTGTGGCCAACATTTCTGCTTTTGGGTGATGCCCTCCTAATTCCTGATATGGTGACAGGTTACAATAATATTAATTTAAAGGCACAATATGTAATTTTCTCTGCTAGAGGTCGCTTACTCAAAACAAAGATGTAGCTTGATGATGCCTTGATTTTGCAGAATCATGGGAGGTGTTGTCTTCACATCTACAGCCGGTGGAAAAGAATCTGCTGGGACTCGGGCAGAAATCATATTCATGGATGAGCTAATGTATTAAAGATTTATTAACATTACTGTAATATGAAGTAAAAATTGCTTATTTAAACAATCTTGGAAACATTTGGGATCATGTAAGTACACAGGTCAACAAAATATAAAACATGTTCTAGTGGTTTTTGGATATTTTAATCCAGAAATCTTACATATTGTGCCTTTTTAAAGGTTGAATAATAATAATATTATTGCACGGAGCTCCGGAATACTTGATTCTGATTGGTCAATTATCCAGCTGTCAGATATTTCCTAATATGTGACCCTAGAGCACAAAACCAGTCAAATGTCGCATGGGTATATTTGTAGCAATAGCCAATACATTGCATGGGTCAAAATTATCAATTTTTTTTTTTTTTTTTTTTTTTCTTCTATGCAAAAAATCATTAGGATTAAGTAAAGATCATGTTCCATTAAGATATTTTGTAAATTTCCTACCGTAAATATATCAAAAATGTATTTTTGTGAGTGGATATGCATTGCTAAGGACTTCATTTGGACAACCGTACATCAATGGAAAGCTTATTTATTCAGCTTTCAGATGATGTATAAACCTCAATTTCAAAAAATTGACCCTTATGACTGGTTTTGTGGTCCAGGGTCACATATTTGCCATCGTCCATGGCAATGTTGCATATCAGTATGCTTCTACCGGTATTTAATACCGGCTCTACTTAATGTCTCATGTCACACCGCTGGCATTTTGCATTTTAGAAATCGTTTGTGAAAATGACCTCAGAGAACTTCTCTGAGAACTTCTTCAAAAACATTACTATAATACTGTTACACTGTTCATCTTGCAGATTGTTTTTTACCTTGTAATAAACTTTTTTTTTCTCAGTGGAAGCTTTAAGATAAAATACAGGTAACTCCAATCAATATTTCATTTTTTTTATTATTATTTGTTGAGTAGCCACCATTCTGAAGTTTATTTTGCTAAAATGACCATCTGCCTTATATTCAAGTGTTATGCTTTTTAAGACATGAACTCCACACTAAGGTGCTTTCTTTAAATGTTAGCTCTGGCTTCGTGCGGTTCAGAGTAATGCAGCATCTCCCAAGTGCAATCTACACATGTTTACTTGTAGTTAATGAAACATCATGATTACGCCACAAAACACTCACATAAAAACATGTTTATCTCTTCTAAGAGGTGGTATTGTGGCAGTTTATTTGTTAGGTGAGTATGCGAGTCGATCAGTACTAAAGAGGCAGATATCTACAAAGTGCCTTATTATCTTCAGAGACACAGGTTTGCAAACAATAAGTGCACAATTAAAGCTTTACAGATCTATAGACTTCCTTAACTTAAGAACTATGGGTTAAAGTCCACTTGATTAGTTCAGCAAACAGCCATTTATTTTCTTTCCCTTTTCATGTCAAGACTCATTTTAGTAAGCTATTGCCAATAAGAAATTATCCGACTGTTAGGGTTATAGTTAATCTGCTACAAATAGTGTAAAACAGAATTGTTCTATATCATGTGTTTAGTCGTACCAGGTGTGTCATACTACAGTATTTCTTCCTTTATGATACTGCTCGCAGGTTCTCGCGTGGGTGGTTGATATTTTATTCTCCAGCTGTCGCGAGAATCGCTCAGTGTTTCTGTTAAAGACAACAGTAGAATATACAGTGAGCAATACACCACAGAGAGCCTGTGGTATGGCATGTAGCAACCATTAGTGATCTCAGGCAGCTGGTCACATGACTGGTGTTTTCCTGGACTGCTTTTATCAGTTTCATCTAGTGACATTGTGAGGTA